>NC_038044.1:40181732-40271067 GCF_002211085.1 Panicum hallii
AAGGTACCCTGATCATCCTCTCTGAAATGAGGAGCCTTGCCATCTGAGCAACTCACGAATCTCCTGCAGCTTCTGATCTTCCTTCTGATGCTGCCTGATCCCAGCCTCTAGAGTGGGTTCCGCCTCGAACGATGTACCCGAGGTGTGATGCAGGAAACCCAGGCTCAACTGCTCAAACTCCTCGCATAACTCCTGAGGCATCTGAAAAGCCACGGCCATGTTAACATAGCTCTTCCTGCTCAGAGCATCTGCTACAACATTGGCCTTGCCCGGATGATAGTGGATCTCCAGGTCGTAATCCTTGACCAACTCTAGCCATCTTCTTTGCCGCATATTCAGCTCACTTTGAGTGAAAATATACTTGAGGCTCTTGTGATCGGTGTAAATATCACACCTCTGCCCAAATAAGTAATGCCTCCATATCTTCAGAGCATGCACAACTGCGGCTAACTCCAGATCATGAGTGGGATAATTCAGCTCGTGCCGGCGCAACTGCCGCGAGGCATAAGCTATCACTCTGCCTTCCTGCATCAGGACGCAACCAAGTCCATCCCTCGAAGCATCACAATACACTGTGAACCTCTTGCTCTGGTCCGGCAGAGTAAGGACTGGCGCCGTAGTCAACCTCTTCTTCAGCTCCTCAAAGGCACTCTGACGCTCATCAGTCCAAGAAAAACCCACATCCTTCTCCAGCAAGGAAGTCAAAGGCTTCGCAATCTTGGAGAAATTCTCGATGAACCTCCGATAATAGCCTGCTAAGCCCAGAAAAGAGCGGACTTCCTTCACCGTCTGCGGTACAACCCAGTCAAGCACATCCTTCACCTTTCCGGGGTCCACAGCAATACCTCCCTTGGAGATAACATGACCGAGGAATGGAACCTCGTCAATCCAGAACTCGCACTTGCTGAGCTTAGCATACAGCTTGTGCTCTCTGAGCCTCTGCAACACAAGCCTCAGATGCTTCTCATGCTCCGCTTCTGACTTGGAATATATCAGGATATCATCAATAAATATCACCACAAAGGTGTCCAGATAATCCATGAAAACCTTGTTCATCAGATGCATGAAGAAAGCCGGAGCATTAGTCAAGCCGAAGGACATGACCGTATACTCGTATAACCCATACTTGCAGGTGAATGCCGTCTTCTGAATATCCTCAGGACGAATCTTCAGCTGATGATAACCCGAACGCAGATCAATATTCGAGAATACACAAGCACCCTGAAGCTGATCAAAGAGATCCTCAATACGGGGCAATGGATGCTTGTTCTTGATAGTGACTGCATTCAGATCCCGATAATCGACGCACATCCTCTTCGCACCATCCTTCTTCTCTACAAGCAATACAGGAAAAGCCCAAGGAGAGAAACTGCGACGGATATAACCCTTAGCTAGCAACTCGTCGACAGTCTTCTTAACCTCCTCATGCTCGACAGGAGCCATACGATAGGGCCTCTTAGCAATAGGAGCTGTGCCAGGCAAGAGATCAATAGAAAACTCAATGTCGCGATCAGGCGGCATACCTGGCAGATCATCCGGAAAGACATCCGGGAATTCAGACACCACGCGAATACCATCCGTGGGTCTAGCCTCCATCTGATGAAGAAATCCAGAAGGCTCCGTAGCTCCAACAGTAACCTCCTGACCATCCGGTGCTGACAGAAGAACCGTCCTCTGAGCACAATCTATCCGGACTCCCCATTTAGCAAGAGTCTCCATCCCGAGGATCACATCAATACCCTTGGAGTCGAGCACCATCAGATTCGCACTGAAATCTACCCCCCTTATAGCCACACTGACTCTGGGACAGAAGACATGAGACCTCAACTGCCCTCCCGGTGAAGATACTATCATGCACCTCTTTAATGTGCTAGTAGGAATACCATGATGCTCAACAAAAGACTGGGTGATGAAAGAATGTGTAGCACCAGTATCAAAAAGCACTGTAGCAGGATGGGCATTAACCATGAACGTACCAATAACCACGTTGGGAGCCTCGGCCGCGGACTCGGCCATCACGTGGTTCACCCTGCCCTGAGCTGGGGCCTTGGGCGGTGCTGTACGCCCCTGCTGTCCTGCCTGCGCCTTCCGAGGGCAGACGTTGGCGTAGTGCCCTGGCTCGCCGCAGTGGAAGCACACTCGAGGAAGTGAAGCGGCCTGCTGCCCAGGAGGAGGAGTGGGCGCTCCCTGCCTCTGAGCTGGTGGAGCCGGAGGCGCCGGAAGCCTCTGACCCTGTCCCGCCTGCTGCTGCTGCTGAGGATGAGGCGGAAACTGCTGCCGCTGCTGGTACTGCTGGGGCGGCCTCTGCTGCTGCTGCTGTGGAGGGTACTGGTAGCGGGGACGGGTGTTGCTGCCCGAAGAGGATGGAGCCATCTTCCTCTTCTTATCCTCAATCTCCCGGCGCTTGTGCTCGGTGTTGAGGGCTGCATCAACCAGCTGGTTGAAGTTGTCGAAGCGGTGGTTCAGCAGCGCATACTGGATGTGATCATCCAATCCCTCCTTGAAGTACTCCTGCTTATCGCTATCACAAGCGACATCAGCAGGGGCGTAACGGGCAAGCTGAAGAAAACGGTCACGGTACTCCGTCACCGTCATCGATCCCTGAAATGACAACACAGATAACAAGGATAGAAATCGCTCAATGCGTCAGGCTTACGAAAGAAATCAAGGATGGATCAAGCTCAAAAGGAATGGTAGGGAATTCCGTTAAATTTTTACCTACTTAAGGGCACGGAACTCCTTCTGCTTCATCTTCATTATGCCCTCAGGAATGTGATGGTTCCTGAAACGCTCACGGAACTGGTCCCACGTGAGGGACTCACGATCTCGAGCTAGGTAGGACTCCCACCAGTCAAGAGCGGAGCCTCGCAGCTGCCCTGCGGCGTACAGAACTCGCTCCCGGTCGTCGCACTGCGCAACAACCAACTGGCGCTCCACCGAACGAAGCCAGTCGTCCGCCTGGAGTGGATCCGTGGCGTGAGAGAAGGTCGGCGGGTGACCTCTCAGGAAATCCGCACGCCTGTCACGGGGCTGAGGCGGCGGAGGAGGCGGTGGCTGAGCATGGATCTGCTGCAGAGCCTGAACGGTGTTGTTCAGGGTAGCCATCATCTGCATCTGGAGCTGGAAGAACTGCTCCGGGTCAGTGGTGGCGGCATTGGCAGCGGCTGACCAGTACTCTGGTTGTTCTGCTCCGGCTGGTCAGAACCGGAACCGGTGCGCCTGGTGTTCACCATCTGATTGCAACAAACGAAATTTATGAGAAAAGAATATCGTGCAGCTGCGGATATGAAACTTCGGAAGGATATGACAGAAAGAAAGGAATATAGGTTTTACCCCCAACGTTCTAACCCAATTTTATTATTTAGTTCAAGTGGGGTTAGGTCGATTTGCATGAACAAGTTTAACTACTAGCCTATGCAATCAACCAAAAATCCAAATCAGATATTTGCACAATAACAAACATTCAATATTCACAACTTAGTCGAGTTTTCCACACTACTCGACTAACACACTCGTTCTAGCGTATTTTTATCGGGGCAACTTAAGCTTATAACTTATAAGATTAGGCGACTCAGGCCAACGTCTACGGAAAACTCCAGCTACCCTCAGAGAAGATGGGGGAGATAGCAAATCTAGGGCTTAAGACTCAAGGAATAGAAGCAGAAAAATGATGGCGGAAGATTTGCGGAGGCAAGCAAGAGAACAGAAGTCCTAAACTCGGCCAATTCTACCTAGGCTTCGTCCTACAGTCGACACGGCTCTGATACCAATCTGTCACACCCGGTTTATAAGAACATAAATCGAGCAATCATATATGCGCCAGGATCAAGTCACGCATATATACAACAGATCATCAAGATATCATAACACATGTCACGAATAACATTAATATAAATCGTAAATGAATCATAAATGAATTATTTCATTACAACCGAATCAAGAATCGGTTCAAGAAATGCGGAAGCGTAAAAGAGATACATGAAGAACTGGGCGCCACAGGGACGTCGACTGGGAGACAAACGCCTAGAAGTCGTCGAAGCCGCTGACGTAATCCTCCACGTTGCCGGGCACTGAGCAGCAGTCGAAGATATCCGAAGATAGAACAGAAGAGTAGAGAGGCAAGTGTGAGTACAAACTCGTACTCAACAAGTATAACACGAGCATGAGGCTCTAAGGTTAGCTGACTCAACTGCATTAGCTTTTAATCTTGGCAAATTTTATTAAAGCTAATTACTACAAGTGGATGAGTTACCATAACCCAAATTGCATAGGGAATTAATCAGTATTAATTAAGAACTACTGAGAACCACCCAACCAAAACCACCCGGGGAATCTCCCTCGTCAAAGGTTGATAACCCCACTAATCAGACGGAGGATCTGGGCCGCTCATGACTGTGAGCACAGCTGATATATCAGTTTTACACTCTCGAGAGGTTGCACAACTTTACCCACAAGCCGTGAGCTACGCTAGTTGTTCATCACACTTCCTTAGGTGAGATGGCTAGCAAGCACACTACGAGACCGTTACAAAAGACACGTTGGTAAGGTGTAACCGCTAAGGATTCTGGATCAGCGACGATGGGGCCCACCTCCGGGGGTACAAGACACACAGCACAGACCAAGCCGGAGGAGCAGGGACCATTGAAGCTTACCACCCCTCTTGCCCACGCAGGTAAGTTACTCCCGAACCAAAATGACCTAATTAATAAGTCAAGACCGTCCCATACCAGTCTTGTGGTTGCGCGGTTGTCCCAGGTTGTCGCTCTATGAACCGGTCCTTATGGAGAGTGGCCAACCAAGCACTAAGCACCGTGCTGGCCCCCTAAACCATGTTTCTACAAAAGCATATTTTTAAGGACGCACAAACCACTCAAGCACACAGCACAGAGGGTCGGCTCCAGAATTAAGTTGCATAAGATCATTAACAAATTAATTAAAAAGGACCACGATATGTTATAGCGCAGCAACCTAGCACAACTAACCAAAATGCAACCCAAAGGATATATATAAGGATATAAAAGTGGCTAGGAAGTCCTTATAGGTATACAGAATTAAAATGCAATATGAAATTGTATTAAAAGTGATAGGAGGTTCATGTTATACTTGCCTTCCTCGTACTCTCCCGGCTGCTGCTCGAAGTACTCGGAAGACGGCTGCTCCTGGTACTGCTCCAAAGGCTCCGCGTCTACTCACGATCATCAAACATAGCCCACACATACACACATGCATAACAAGAACAAACTATAAGAAAACAGTACAACATTACATACAAACAGCACACAAAACTAGTCTAAAGCTATTCTACGCGTTACAACGATCGCGTGGATATAAAGAACACCTAGAACGGAGCTAAAACGCGAAAACTACGCTTAAAACAAGACCCAGGGACCTATTTGTAAGAAAACAGAGCAAACAGGGGCTTCTGTACGAAAACCGGGGACCTAAACGTAAATAAAGCATAGCCCCGGGGGCTAGCACGTGAAAACACGTGGCACGGACTGCGGGTTAGATTTCCAGAGAGGCTAGGGGTCTAAACGCACGAAACAGGACTTATCCGCAATTATCTTTGAACTTCACCGGAGCGCGGGTTGATTCCTGGAAAATCCGAGGACTCTTTAGCAAAAGAACAAACCGAACCGGTATCTCCTGTTCTGGGCCCTCGGATCTTGATCGTGCGGCTGAGATTAGCTCCACTAAGCGAAGGGGTACGCGTGGATTCTATCCGTTGGATCCAGATCCGGTGGTCCTGACTCGTGCCCAGCCCGATCTAATCCCGACTGCCCACTTTGGATCGGACGGCTGGAGAGGAAAGGGGACGGGATCAGGGCCGGTGGTGGCGATTGCTCGCCGGCGTTGCATTCCCGTGACGGGGGCTCGCCGGACTTGGTCAAATCCGGTCGTCCGGGGGTCGAATCGACTCAGGCTCGGGTCTAGGATGGACTACACGACACGCGTAACCCTCACGAGGCATCGGCTGGGCTTGGCGGCTCTCTGGACGGCGGGAGCGGTGGCGGCGGCGGGTCGGTGCGGCAGAGGCAACCGGCGACGCGCGTTCTGAGCTTGAAAACGGTCTACGATCTACCAAAATCAGCGCAAGAGAAGGGGGAGGTGCCGTAGTGCTCACCGAGAGCTCAAATCGGGCTGGAATGCGACGGCGCGGAGGGTTCGACGGAGACTGGCGGGGAAGGAAGACCGGCGCCCGCGGAGAGCGAACCTCGGCTGCGCTGCGGGGCTCCTGGCACCTCGGCCAGCGGCGCACGCAGACGGGGAAGGTGGTGCCGGGGCTAACAGACCCGAAGAGGCGGCGGTCAAGGGTGAATTGCGGCGGCGGCTTGAGGCGACTACGACGGCGGCGGTCCAAATCCGAACGGCTACCGGCGGTGCGGGCTCGGTTGCGCTGAGGGGGGGTCTTGGCGGCGGCTTAGGGCGACCGAGAGCGCAGCTAGAGATAAGAGGGAGAGGGCCGGCAACCTCGGCGTGCGTACCCCGATCTAACGGGTGCCGCGGATTCCGCGGGTGGTTGCCACTCGGGCCTCACCCGAGCTCGGGTGACTTCCAGAGAGTTCTAGGCAGGGTGTGGAGCGGGGGAGTGGGCCCAGAGGGAAAGGGAGCGGAGCGGGACCACGCCCAGAGACGGCGGCAGAGCCGGCGGGGAGAAACAGGGAGGCCGCGAGGGGGAAGAAGAAGCGCCTGACAGGCCGGGACCAGCGGTCAGTGGGAGAGAGAGGAGAGAAGGCGAGCGCAGCTCGGGCTGGGGAAAGAAGGGGCGCCGGCAGGCGGGCCCGAGCTGGCAGCGAGAGAGGGGAGAGGGAGAGGAACGCACGGGGGCCGGCTGGGGAAGGAGTGGGCCGGGGCGCGGCCCACGCGGGGGAAGAGAGGAAGGAGGGGGGGTGTGCTGGGCCTCAGGCGGCTTTGGGCCGTGGAAAGAAAGAGAGGAAAAGGGGTGCTGGCCCATGCGGGAGAAAGGGAGAAAGAGAGCTGGGCTGGGCCAAGACTTTGAGTTGGGCTGCCTTCTTTGTTCTCTTTCCTTTTCTTCTTTTGTTTTTCTAACTCACTAATTCAAACCATTCTATTTGAATTCAAATGCGATTTGAATTCAAACCTATATACTCAAGACAAATAACACGATGCTGCGGCATGAATGCACAAACACTTTAATCCTATGGTAAATTTTATTTTTTTACGTTATAAATTACTTTAAATGCCACAAAAAGTAAGGAAAAGCCTGAAAAATTTATTTAAGCCCAAAATAAATTCATTAAAAAAAAATTGAAGAAATTACCTCAGGGTGTTACACCTAGTCATCCAATCCATGCCTAGGAGGACATCCATTCCTTCTAGGTCCAATAATAGTAAATCTATTTTTATCAAATTGCTACCCAACTGAATTGGTACCTTTCTATAAATTTGATTTGATGCAATTTTACCGCCAGGAGTCGCTATCATATGGGCTCCTTTAGTAGGATAGAAATTTAGGCCTACTTTTATCCCACATTTTGAACTGATAAAACTATGGGTTTCACCAGAATCAAAAAGTATAATCACGGGTTGATGGTTTATAGAGAAAGTACCCATCATTATTGGCGCACCCTTGGGGAGTTCGGAGAGAGTTGTGAAATTCACCCTCTGTCAGTCCCGGGGCCACCGGGCTAGGCACATAACGTAGTTTAAAGAGGTCTATTAAGTCCATCTTATCTCTTATTCATTTTGTTTATCTCTTGTTTATCCCGTTTAAATAGGAGATAGAGCTAACCAACACGGAGGGGATCTACTCGAAGATATGTTCTGGTATGATCCCTCAGCGGAGGTTGGTTAGCATCTTTGTAACTCTGGCCTCTCGGGTATATAAGGGAGGTCAGGGACCCCTCTCAAAACAGAAGATCACTAGGTCATTCTACATCAAAGGCAATACAAATCACCATACAGGACGTAGGGTGTTACGCCACTTGCGGCCCAAACCTGTCTAAGCTTTGTGTTCCTTGCACCTACGAGTTCCTGATCTCGGCGTCCCTTAACCCAAAACTTACCACCTTGGGTATATCCCACGGTGGGCAGCCGGTTAAACACCGACAGCTGGCGCGCCAGGTAGGGGAGCGCGTTGAAGATCCACCGGCGAGCTCGATGGCATCTTTCAATTTCATCAGGTCAGTTCCCTCTCACGGTACAACATTCGTTTTTGGCTCGTGGGTTTGTATCGCAGATGGTGCGGGCAACTTTCGGCGATTCCTCGTTGACATGAGGCCAAAAACCTTCGCTGCGGATCCTCGCAGCAGCCTCGACAAGTTCGTCGATGAGCTCGACAACTTGCCACTCCATACTTCCACAGCACAGATCGAGATGGAGTCTGCTCCAGGCTTGACTTCTTCTGGTGTTGCGACAACTTCCCCTGGTTTGGACTTGTTCCAATCTAGGGATCCGCATGGCCGATCTCAACTCGGCTTATGCAAACTGGCCACTGATCTTCAGGAGGCCAACGTATCTGGGTCCCTCTCCATGTTAGAGAAGGATCTGGACTTGCTACTCCAGGACGGAAAGCCTGAAGCCAGCGCGTGTCGGGGGGCTTCGGGTTGTTCTGGTCCCGGTGATTTGGTGATCACCTCTTTGCCGGAGGGGCGTGTTGTGCATTGGAGGGGCATGAGGCTCTCTGATCTACTCGAGGCAGAGGGTCGACTTGTGGCCCACCTTGAGCCCTTGCCTTTTCAGGAGGGCAGGCCATTGGCCACCGTGGCGGAGGGATCGACTGAACTAGTCGACGAAAATTCTCATGAGCTTTCCTCCCGCCAGGTGCTGATGGCCGAAGAAGGCGAGGGCGATGGGGACCTTCCCATCAACAACTTTGAAGCGATCTCCGAAGATGAGATCACGGCCAACGCTGACGACGAGAACGACGCCGATCGTGAGGCGCAGAGGGCCAGGAACAGGGCCCGCACAATCCGGCGGAGGAGAACCAACGAGCGTAGGCGATCTATGCATCACGAGCTTGACCCTAAGTTTGCCGCCGTCAGTGAACGGGGTTTCAGGACTCCGGTGGCCAACATCGCCAGGGTGACGGCCATTCTCGAGCGCAGCCATGATCCGAAGGTGCGTCAAGCTCTTCTCTACGTGCAGAGGGCTTGGATCCAGCTGGATCAACACAACCCGGCGTCCACCATCAGTCAGGCTCACAGCCGAACGGCTGGTGGCCGCCCTCGACACCATCTCAGCAACGACAACGCCCGCGGGAGTCAGGCCCCCTGGCGGGAGGCAGCAGCCACCGCAAGGAGGTCATTCGCGACAAGCCAATCATCGATTTCCTCCAGAGGATCTGCGCCAGCACATCAATGACGGTCGCGATGCGCGGACTGTGATCTGTTCCAGGTGCAAGACCCGCGAAGAAGTCGAAAACGAAGGTACTGACTGTAGCGATCGGTTTCCTGCTTTCTCTGCACGTTTCAGCAGCTACAAGTACCCAGAGGGCTTCAAACCCATCGGCATTACCAAGTACGACGGTAAGCAGGCTCCTCAACAATGGCTCCGTTGTTACTCCACGGCCATCGAGGTAGCAGGGGGTTCAAACATTACCAAAGTCGTCTACTTCCCGATGGCTTTGGATCCCGCGTCGCTCACTTGGCTGGAGAGCCTCGGCAGCAACTCCATCGACTCCTGGGAACGACTTAAGAAGGTCTTCATCGACAATTTCCAGGGAGCGATTGCCCGTGCAGGTACTCGACACGATCTTGCCCAGTGCAAGCAAGAACGTAACGAGCTTCTGCGGTCCTACACATGTCGTTTCTTCGACGTCCGCGCTACCATCGCGAACATCTCGGAGGATGACATCATCAATTGCTTCTACAATGGCAACACCGACCCGGGCATCTATAGGGATTTCGGGCGGAACAGGCCAAAGACTGTTGCGGGCCTTCGTGATATGATGCACGATTGGTCCGAACAGGAGGAGAAGATGCGGGAGCGGTTCCTACGGCGTCAGGACAGCAATCTGAGGCGTCCAAACGACAACCGCAACGATAAAGGCCAGCGGGATTTTTTGGGTCCACCCCGAAAACGAAAGCCAGATGATGTCATCGCGGCTATCGTTCGTCCTTCGCAGGGCAAGAAGTTGACGACGCAGGAGGAGTTCGAGAAGCTCCTGCAGAAGAAGTGCCCGTGGCATCCGGGCGCCAGCCACGCCGCCATCGACTGCTACCACCTTCGGAGGATGTTCAGCAACTCCGGTGGCGGAAAGAAGAACAAGAAGCCTGCTAACAAAGAACCCGAGGATGATGATCAAGAAGATCATGGGCGCAACTTGAAGTTTCAAGATGCTTCGAAGGTTGTCAACATCACCTTCGGGGGAGACGAGGATTTTGGTTCCAGGCGGGACCAGAAGCTGCTTCTCCGGGAGATTTTGTCCATCGAGCCGGCGGTACCACGACCACTCCGTTGGTCGGAGGTCCCCATCTCGTTCTCCCGCGACGACCAGTGGACAAGCTTTTCGGAGCCCGGTAAGTTTCCCTTGGTCCTGGATCCTGTGGTGGCAGAGGTCAAGCTCACCAAGGTCCTCATTGATGGCGAGAGTGGGTTCAATCTAATCTTCGTCAGCACTCTGAAGAAAATGGGCCTGGACTTCAAGGACATGCTGGTTCCCAGCAAGTGTCCCTTTTACGGCATCGTCCCAGGTAACGCGGCACACCCGCTGGGTACGGTGGTCCTCCCAGTCACCTTTGGCACGCGGGAGAACTATCGTACCGAGTTCATCAAGTTCGAGGTTGCTAACTTCGAATCTTCTTACCATGCTATATTGGGTCGACCGACACTCGCCAAGTTTATGGCAGTGCCGCATTACGTCTATTTGCTTCTTAAGATGCCAGGATTCAGTGGGGTACTCACCCTCCGTGGCGACCTGAAGAAGTCATACGACTGTAATCAGGAGGCGATCCAATATGCTTTGACTACTCGCGTGCCAGATGCTTCGGGAGAAGTACTCGCGGCCGCGCAGCAGCTTTCCCAATCCGGGCTGGAGATTCCTTCCAAGAAGGCCAGCAAGTCGAGCATCGAGTCGACTGATGACGTGGCCCTCAATTCGATCCAGCTTCAGGAGGGAGATTCATCTAAGACCGCTATCATCGGTGCCGGCTTAGGTGATAAATAGGAATTCGCGCTCGTCAGCTTCCTTCGGGCTAACCGAGACATATTCGCATGGAAACCAGCGGACATGCCAGGGGTGCCCAGGGAGTTGATCGAGCATGCTTTGAATGTACACCCGAAGGCTACGCCTAAAAAGCAACGCCTGCGGAGGTTTGCCCATGACAAGCGTGAGGCCATTAAATGGGAGATCGCTAAACTTCTCGCAGCTGGATTCATTAAAGAAGTAATCCATCCAGAGTGGGTAGCGAATCCCGTTCTTTTAAAGAAAAAGAACAATGAATGGAGAATGTGTGTCGACTACACTGATCTCAACAAGCATTGCCCAAAAGACCATTTTGGGCTGCCGCGCATTTTCCAAGTTGTCGATTCGACGGCTGGTTGTGTCCTTCTTTGTTTTCTTGATTGCTACTCAGGTTATCATCAGATCGCGCTCAAGGAGGAGGACCAAATCAAGACTACTTTCATCACCCCGTACGGGACTTACGTCTACAAAACAATGTCCTTCGGGTTGAAGAATACAGGAGCAACCTATCAGCATGCGATCCAGATGTGTTTCGCGGATCAGCTGCACCGGAATGTTGAGGCTTATGTGGATGATGTCGTCATCAAGACCAGGGCATCCAGCGACTTAATTGCAGATTTGGAGGAAACATTCAGCAGTCTGCGCAGATTTCGGTGGAAACTCAATCCCACCAAGTGCTTCTTTGGAGTGCCTTCAGGGAAATTTCTCAGGTTCATCGTCAGCAACCGGGGCATTGAAGCCAACCCTGTAAAGATCACGGCCATCACTGATATGGAGGCTCCAGCCACAATCAAGGATGTGCAGAAGTTAACAGGTTGTATGGCGGCCCTGAACAGGTTCATCTCCCGACTCGGGGAGAGAGGACTACCTTTCTTCAAGCTCCTGAAACGCCAGGATAAGTTCCAATGGACGGAGGAGGCTGAGCGGGCCTTGCAGGATCTAAAACATCATCTTCAGTCACCTCCGATCCTTACAACACCGTCGCCAGGGGAGGATCTACTACTTTACATCACGGCAACATCTCATGTTGTCAGCAGTGCTATTGCAGTCGAGCGAGGCGAGGAAGGCCATGCGTTTGGAGTGCAGAGGCCTGTCTACTTCGTCAATGAATTCCTTTTCGAATCCAAGGTACGGTATCCAGCCGTTCAAAAGCTCTTGTATGCAATCTTAATCACATCAAGAAAGCTACTCCATTACTTCGACGAGTACAAGATCAGTGTGATCACGGACTTCCCGCTGGCGGATATTCTTCATAATCAAGATGACACGGGGCGCACATCCAAGTGGGCAGTGGAACTGGGGGCTTTGTCAATCGACTTCAAGCCACGCACTGCAATCAAGTCACAGGCTCTAGTCAACTTCATGGCTGAATGGAGAGAGAATCAAGTCCCAACCCCGGTGGACAAGCCAGAGCACTGGACCATGTATTTTGATGGGTCCCTCAAGCTCGACAGCGGTAGCACCGGTGTTCTGCTTATTTCTCCATGATGTGAACAATTGAAATATGTCCTTCAGATCCTGTGGGCGGTATCCAACAATGAAGCCGAGTATGAAGCCTTGCTTCACGGTCTTCGTTTGGCGATATCACTAGGGATCAAGCGCCTACTTGTATATGGCGACTCTCTTCTTGTTGTTCAGCAGGTCAACAAGGAATGGGACTGTAACAAGGAGACAATGGAGGCTTATGTACAGGAAGTGCACAAATTGGAAAGCAATTTTTCCGGCCTGGAGGTTCATCATGTATTGCGGGAGCACAATGTTGGCGCGGATATCCTATCCAAACTGGGTCCACGCGGGCCCAGGTCCCGTCGGGAGTCTTCGTCCAGGAGCTCAAGCAGCCATCCATCAAGTCTTCTCCGCAGGTAACCATCGACGTGGGTCCCCAACAACCCGATCGAGAGGTTATGGTGCTCGAAGAGGACTGGCGAGAGGCTTTTACCGACTTCATTCGAGATCAACGACTACCAGCGGGAATCGACGCCAAGAGCGCAGAGGCAGCATGCGTCTTACGAAGAAGCAAGGGCTTCGTCCTGGTCGACGGCAAGCTCTATCAGCGTGGCGCTCGGTCAGGAGTTCTCATGAAGTGCGTCACAAAGGAAGATGGTTACGACATACTGCTGGAGATCCACGAAGGCGTCTGCGGCAACCATGCGGCATCAAGAATGCTGGTGGGGAAAGCATACAGGGCCGGTTTCTGGTGGCCCACCGCAGTGACCGACGCAGAGGATCTCGTGCGCAGGTGCCAAAATTGTCAATTCTTCGGCAAACAGACGCATGTTCCAGCTCACAGCCTCATCACCATACCGCCATCCTGGCCTTTTGCCTGTTGGAGTCTTGACATGATCGGGCCCTTCACGATGGCGCCAGGCGGTTTCACCCATGTTCTGGTGGCTATCGACAAGTTTACTAAGTGGATCGAGTACAAGCCGATAGCCAAGCTCACGCCAGATCGGGTCGTCGACTTCATCTCAGATATTTTGCATCGTTTCGGCTTCCCCAACACCATCATCACGGACTTGGGATCAAACTTCATGGCGAACCAGTTCTGGGAGTTCTGCGAGAATGCTTGCATCGAAGTTAAATATGTCTCAGTCGCACACCCAAGGGCCAATGGACAAGTCGAAAGTGCGAACGGCTTGATAATTGACGGCCTCAAGAAGAGATTATATGATGAAAACAGCAAAAAGGGAGGCAAGTGGGTACATGAGTTGCCGCATGTCGTCTGGGAGCTTCGGACCCAACCGTCCAAAGCCACAGGGCAAATGCCTTTCTTCCTCGTATACGGATCTGAGGCTATTTTACCAGCCGACATCATGTGGAAGTCTCCCAGGGTCGAAATGTATAACGAAGGCGAGGCGGACGAGGCGAGGCAGTTAGAGCTCGATTCTGCGGAAGAAGTCCGCTGCACCGCTCTCGTTCAGTCAGCCCGATACCTGCAGGGGATCCGTCGATATCACGATCGCAACGTCAGGGAGCGGTCGTTCAGCATTGGTGATTTGGTTTTTCGTCGCATTCAGGACGAATCCGGCCTGCACAAGCTCAACTCAAGATGGGAAGGACCGTTCGTCGTCAAGCAGGTCACCCGACCAGGGTCATATCGACTACAATGTCCCAAGGGGTATGACATCCCGAATTCCTGGAACATTCAGAACCTGCGCAAGTTCTACCCATAAGAAAATGTCCGGTGATGTCCCAATCCCCGGGGGCGTGGAAGATCTCTTTTCCTCGAAACAATTTGGAGGCTGCATGCCACAATGTTTGGGTTATACTCTCCTTCACAGGCGCACGATGGCTGTTGTCACGTGAAAACATTTGTGTGAATCGACTACTTGTCGTGAATGATATGAAGGTTATGGCCACATTCATAACTTATCGACTTCATCTCTCGACGGAAACCTCCGCCCCGATCAAATCTGCTCCATGTCAGTTTTTGCCACGACCCTGGATGGTCGCACGCAACAGCAGTCGCATTTCCCAACACAATCGATCCGTCCGACTAGTTCATACCCAGGTTGTTGGATAAGCTCATATAATGAGCTACCTCGACTACATCCTGTGTACCAGAGTAGTCTCGGTTCTGCCAAGAGCACGGCACAACAGCGGCGATGCCCACATTTGCTCCTAACAAGTCCGATCTGTCCGTCCGGATCCCACTTAACTTGCGGAGCACGCCCATATAAGGAGCAACCCTGACTACGTCCAGAGTCAATGCACTCGGAGTAGTTTTGCCTTAAAACCTGGCAATTGTGCGACGATGCTCGCGTTCTTTTCTAACAGTTTTAGACCCACGAGTTCGGGTCATGGACAACTTGTTAGATAAGTTTCTACAGGAGCTACGGCTACCTTCAGGGTCGTTGCACCCAAGGTAGCATCTACTACTTACGCCTTGTAAGCCTGGATATCAATTCAGCACAGGCACATACACAAGTAGAGACATCAAAGGAAACCATATATACAAGGGAGTGAATACTTGTTTTCAGTACCCTAATCCTGCATTACACTTTGAACTATGTGTTCTGATACAGGTTGGGCCTCTAGGAGGTATCTGTCAAATTGCTCCTCGGTGCAGTCCGCCGCCATGCCTTGAGCAAATATCTCCAGCTTCGCGCTCGGCAGGAAGGACTTCACGATTGCGAGGGCATTGTTGACGCACGTGACAGGTGCCTCGGAAAAGAACTTCATCACTTTCTTCGGGGCCTCACGGAGACGCTCTAGCAGGGGCTGAGGGTTCGCTTCGCCTTCTTCTGGTGGGTCCACCACGTCCACCAGCTTCCGGGCGGCCCCCTCATGCTCTCGAGTTCTTCGCCCAGCATCTTGATTCGCTGAAGGCTGTCGACGAACTGTTGCTCAGTGTCGCCGATCACCTTCTGCAGCCTCTCGACGTCATCTGTACGGCGATAGGGCAGGTTCTTCACGTCAGTAAGTAGCTCTTCTTTACTGATTAAATTTCTCCTAAGCTCTGTGGTGGAAAGCTTTTCACAACCCAGGGTGAGTCATACAGAGCAAAATACCCGAGGCAGGCAACGGTTTACCTTGGTGCGCCTTCTTTTGCTTCCTGAGCTACTCCTTATGCGCCTCAAGCTCCTTCTTCTGTTCCTCGAGTTGTTGCTAGAGCTCGGCGTTGACTTTCTCAAGATGTACATTCTCCGTCTTCTCGTCGTCAAGGCGCTTCCTTAGGGCATCGAGTTCCTTGCGGTCGCGGGCAAGGGTCTTCAATTCCTCTGCCTGCTTTCGGGAGTGGGCGATCACATTCTGCATAAAAGGGAAAAGCCAGATTAGCAACTCGACTTAGCCACTGTCAGAAAATGCTCTCAGGACTTACCATGGTAAAGTCATGCGCCTTCTTGAGGATATCGACATTGTCATCCGTCAGTAGCAGGTCGTCTGTCAGGTCGGTGGCAACGGCTTGCTGACTACCCGATCCAGCCAGCAGCAGCTCATCGGGTCTCCCGGAGGTTCCCACGGCTTCTTCAGTAGTCAGCTGCTGGGCACCTGCAATCACAAGTGCTCTCAGCATACAGCATGCGGATCCCGGTAGCTAGCCGGGGTGGTCAGACACTCACTTGCGCCATCTGTTGGAGCGGCGTCAGGGGCCTCGACCTGTTTCTCGCCACCGGCCCCGGCCTCGACTTGTTGGAGCTCGGGAGGCGGCAGGTCGGGCAGCGCGGTGTCAGCCCCGGGGGCTGGCTCCGTGGGCGTCAAACCTTCGGGGGCCGATGCCTCGGGGGCTGACGCAGCGGAGACTGGCCCAGCACTTGATGATTCCTCCCGGGTCGAAGACCCGGGGGCTGGGGCAGTTGAAGTTGGCGTCAGCTGGAGGTCCGTGGCACTCGCAGCACTAATGAAGTCGAAGTTAGCCAACACATAAGCCGAAAGATCAAATCATTTGCAGCGCAACAAGAGGCAGACTTACAGTACATATTTTTTCTTAATGGCTCTCTCCATCCGCACAGCCTGATGCGGCGTCTCCGTTGCCGGCGGCGGGGTATCACCGGCTTGTGGCGCAGTCCCCGCCGCCGGCAACGCAGTCCTTAGGGCATCGAGTTCCTGCGCCTTGCGCTTGCGCACCAGTCGATGGCCTTGCGGCACCGGCGGCAAAGCACCGGTCAACTCCACGCTCTGTTCGGAGGAGTTGTCCCGGCACGTTTCTCCTTCGGTTCCTTCTCCCGCCTGCGAGCTCACGCCTTCGGTGGACTCGCTGCTGCCTTGAGCTGCAGCAAGGCGAGCCCACTTGGCTTTAGCGGCAGCAGAGGGGAGGAGGTGGTCCGGTCGGGGGACGTCAGGTCGTGGCGGGTAGCTGCGGTACACCTCCGTGTGCCCCTGCAGAGAGTTCTTCAGTTGCGTAACGAAGCAAAAGCGGTTATCTTCAGCAAAAAGAAGTCGAATACTTACTGGTTTGGGCGGATTCCGTGTGGAAAACAATGTGGCCACGTATGGCACGGCGTCCATGTCTAGCGGCACCCGCTGAACTCGCTACAGCACGACTTCATCCGGCAAATCCTCTGCGCACATGCGAGAAGGATCAGCGGGTCCTGTGTACTCGAATCCCAGGCAATGTCGCTGCTGGATGGGTTGGACGCGATGTTTGTAAAATGCGAACATGACGGAGGCGCCGGTCACTCCCTCCTTCTTCTGTGCCTCAATGACGCCCAGCAGCTCTTTGACTTGGTCCATCTCCCCGCCGGAGGGTTCAAGGTTCCATTCTCCCCTGATTACAGGTGGTCTGTTCGACTTTGTTGGCAGATGGGGAGCATGGTTTTTGATGTAAAACCAATGGTTTTTCCATCCAGGAAGGTTGGAGGGGAATTTGTATGAGAGGTATTTGTCACCGGCCCGCTGGCGCAGTTGGATGCCGGCGCCCCCTACAACGGAAAGGTTCTTGGTGGTGGGCTGTGGTTTGATACGGAAGAGGAAGCGGAAAAGATCTCAGTGGGGTTCGATTCCAAGAAAAGCC
Source organism: Panicum hallii (assembly GCF_002211085.1). Lineage (NCBI taxonomy): Eukaryota > Viridiplantae > Streptophyta > Magnoliopsida > Poales > Poaceae > Panicum > Panicum hallii. The sequence continues at coordinate 40,199,333 of NC_038044.1, forward strand.
TCGCAGTAATAGATGAAAATTGAAATGTGGCAAATAGAATTTGGGTTGAGATGGTGAAGCTCAAGCCCGTAGTAATACAGAAGGCCTCGGAAGAAGGAACAAGAGGGGAGGCCCAATCCCCGTTCGGCAACATTTTCCATGGGAAAAGGTTTGCGGTAAGAGGGGCGCCAATTGACAAGGGTCTTTTCTTGCAACAACCCCTCAGAAACTAGGTTCTTAATGTGGTTGAGGGAGCACTTACTGTGTGACCACTCTGCGGTTGAAGGCTACGCCTCCTCCATCTTCTTCTCTTCGATCTCTGCTTTCTTGGGCGCCATCTCCGATTCGCTGGCCACGAGATGCTCGGGGGCTGCGGGGAGAGTGGCGGGGAGGTTGGAGCGGCAGGATCTCCATGGGGGGATGGCAGCGGCGCTTGGCTCAGATTGGGGATTTTGGTGGCTTTTAGCGGAATGCGGATTGAAAGCGCGGTTTTTTCCTACTGTTGTCGCGGGGTTAAATAACCAGCGGGATGGGGAAAAGTTACTGTTCCAAAGTTCAGGAGTCACTTCTGAGAATATTCCAAAGTCGAGGGGTCGTTTGGTGGATTGTTTGGATTAAATATTTGATTGACCATTGTTTCAAGGTTTGTTAGCCCGAAAAAGGGGTTTTTCGACTTAATAATCTAATACCCATCATCTGTACCATCATTTTGGTAATTTTGCAAGTTGTTATTTTTTGTCTGCATGCCACGGTTGTTGGATCCTTATCTCCAAATTTTGTGGGATTTGGATTCAAGGCTTGGGGGCTGCGGGATACGTGGCATCGACTACTTATTTTTCACATTTTTTGAAGGATAAGCAGGATTGTAGATTAATGGGACCCTCAGCCTGATCCCCTGATTCAACCTAAGGCTCGGGAGCTACTCCGTATGGAGTGCGATTTTTCAATCGCACACCATAGTAGAAATAAAATTCCGGGCATGAGCACCTCATAGCTTCGATGCATCCAGGCATGTACTCGAAGAAGGTTTTCAAGACGAAGCTTCAGAAGAAGTCGAAGACTGCTTCGAAAGTACTCGATAAGCCTGCAGTACTCAGCTACGAAGAGCTCGGGGGATTGTCAGACCCGGGGCCACCGGGCTGGGCACATAATGTAGTTTAAAGAGGTCTAAGAAATTAAGTCCGTCTTATCTCCTATTCATTTTGTTTATCTCTTGTTTATCCCATTTAAATAGGAGATAGAGCTAACCAACACGGAGGGGATCTACTCGAAGATATGTTCTAGTATGATCCCTCAGTGGAGGTTGGTTAGCATCTTTGTAACTCTGGCCTATCGGGTATATAAGGGAGGTCAGGGACCCCTCTCAAAACAGAAGATCACTAGGTCATTCTACATCAAAGGCAATACAAACCACCATAGAGGACGTAGGGTGTTACGCCTCTTGCGGCCCGAACCTGTCTAAGCTTTGTGTTCCTTGCACCTTCGAGTTCCTGATCTCAGCGTCTCTTAACCCAAAACTTACCACCTTGGGTATATCCCACGGTGGGCAGCCGGTTAAACACCGACACCCTCCCCTGGCGGACTTGTACCACCTACTTTTTGCCCTTGCCCTTGTTGTTCGGGCTGGATGTTTGCCCTTGGAAAGATTTCCTGGGTTGAGGACAATCCCGGCTGAAATGAGACGAGCTGCCGCAGTTGAAACAACGACTATTGTTGTTTCCTTGATTGGATGGCAGAAAGCTCGGCCTCGGGCCTTGCTGCTGTTGCTACTGGGGTTGTGGTATCGGTGGCCGATTGAATCGAACTTGCTGAGGAGGCCTGGCTACACATCTGCCTGGTAGATTGTTTCGGAATGGGGCTCGGGTAGCAGTGTTCTGGACCAATCGATACCTCGGCGGTTGCGCATTTGATGGTCCCATGGGTGTCTTCCGTTTCTTTTCTGCTCGGTGGGCTGAGATGCAATCCTCTTGAGTAATGGCCATGTTGACCAATTCGTTGAAGTTGTCGGCCCTTACCAGGTTCAGCCGTTGCTTAAGCTTTGTATTCAGGCCTCAGCGAAAATGATCCCGTTTACGGGCGTCAGTGTCCGCATGATAACCCGCGCATTGGCACAGGTGATTGAAAAGCCTGTGCATACTGCATGACAGTGCGGGTTCCCTGGTTCAAAGTTAGGAATTCATTGAGCTTTCGCTCAATAAGTCCCTCTGGAATGTGGTGCGCTCTGAAAGCGGTCCGAAATTCATCCCAGGTAACAACATGACCAGCCGGCTGCATGGCGTAGTAATGGTCCCACCATATGCGGGCGGTGCCGCGAAGTTGTTGAGCTGCGAAGAGTGCCTTGTTCGCATCTGAGCATGGTGCAGACAACAATGCGAACTTGGACTCTATAGTGCGGAGCCATGCGTCAGCATCGAGGGGCTCGTCTATTTTATGGAACAACGGGGGCTGGGTGCTGAGAAAGTCTTGGTAGCCAGCCGATGGATGTTCATCACGGCCTCGGAACGGGTGATGAAACTGGTTCATCTAGGCCTGTACTAACTGGTTAAGGAGTTCCGTCTGTCGTGCCATGACTTCCGCTAGATTCGGCAGTGCTGGTGGCGGTTCTTGGGAACCGCTAGCTTGATCTGGCCGGAAACCTTCCGGGGTTCCACGTGTAGCTCCAACCATCTGAAATAAAGGAGATGTCCCTAATTAACAACACGTTCTTGCTCCCATTTTCAGAAGATATACCACTGCTGAACAGATATGTAATTTCACCTATTCTATTTAACCCCATATTCCAGTTGCAAGGATATTGAAATAAAACAACGGAACACAAGGCTTAGATTACAAGGCAGACACTGGTTGTCCTTAACATATTACATCAGGGTGGTCCGATTGCTATGGTCAAGTCATACGTATACATGCCACATATATTACAGCAAGTGGCCCTGGGTTCAGGTAGACTACTCACTACCTATGTCACAGCATTCTACACTAGTACATCTGAAAGATCGACGATTTAGATAGCCTAGAAATAGTCGAGGTCGCCTACGGAGGACTGGCTGCCAGAAGAGGAGTGATCTGGCTGAGGGTTAGGCTCTGGGTTTTCGTGCTCGGAGTCGAGATCAGAAACTCCTTCGATTTCCTCCGGTTCTTCTTCTTCGCCTTCAGATGCTTTAGGTACAGCAGGAGGTGCTGGCTGCTGCTGGAGTTCGTCGATGTGAGCGAGGGCGTCGTCAACCTCAAGGATAAGGTCGTGGACCTGCTCCTGGAGGAACTCGATAATCGTGTTACGTTGAGTGATTATTGCATCACTCTCATTGATCTGATCCTCCCAATGGAGAATAGTCTCATTTCGTTCTATGATAATTTCCTCCTTTTCCGTGACCAATGCTTGAAGTTCTTCTATCTGGGTGACCTGTCGATCAGTATTTCTGTAGTGACCTTGAGCTATACTGGTCAACAGACCCATACCGCGGCGCAGCAGGATCTGATAGTGGTGCTGGGCATTCATGAACCTGATGGTACCATGGAGTGTCTCTTCGGCTAAATCTCCCAGCATGTGGCCATAATGATCTATCCGGAAATTCCACTCGGGATCACTGGAATCTATTGCAGGAAATAGGCCGATAGGATGCCCGGCAACTTCCATGGGATGCTGGTTGCAGAAAGTGTGGATGGCCTCAAGAGCTACGGTCTCAATGGTGTCGACGAGATGATAGCCAACCACATCGACTTCGATGGGCTGCCAGTGAGAACGGAAAGGGTGCTGAGGAATGGTCATCTTAACTCTGCAACGAGGAACATCTTCCTCCCTATATTCCACTCCATCATACTGTGGGGGCTCGGTGTAGAAGAATAACCTAAGTGACTCCCACAAGAGACGGGGAAAACCCTCCCAGTGCAAGGCATTGGTATGGAGATGCCCTGTATGATCCCAAAAGATATTTGAAAGAGCCGCCATCTGAAGCAAGAATTTAGATGGTAAGATTCAATTATCCTGTTGAGAATTCACAAGGTAAATGGAATGAGACAACTGATTCTGGTAACAGCAAAGGCTAGAAATCAGATGGATGTTAAAACATTCTTAGAATTGAGGGTCTTAAAGATTACAACAAGACTGTACTTGGGATAGACAACACTCCCGATGTTCTTAACAACCATTAAGGACATTAACCATTCAACTTATTTACTTATTTTGTTCATGAATCATGCAAGCACGTACTACTCGACCTTACAACCAAAAACAATTGCCAAATATTTTTGGACTCACGTGGTTAGTATCGGTGGCACAATATTTACGTCTCTCTCTCTAATAACTAGTCAATAAGTCCTATCCGTCTTAACCTCTTAATCGTGGTTAGTGTACCTGCAGAAGACCATATTTATATAACATAAACCTTTCATGGCAGCACGATATGAAAGTGTCCCCAAACAGTACTGTTCACTATAGAAACAGTATCCGTACAATTTCCGCCGTACGGACGATGTTAGCATACGTTACATCTGCAACATATTCACGGGGGTACCGTTTAGAACGGGGGTATGAACAGCGATCACCATACCCTGTGCTGAACCATATACCCCCAATATGATCAACTAATCATTGATATATTGGCAGCATCTCAAGTAAGCCACTGCTTGAGAAACAGCATTCGGTTCGCATCACCGACAGAAAGGCCAATCTCCCTCAGTTGGCTGAGGATCCTTACCTGCTTACCTTCTTATCTCAACATGGAGGAACAAAACAATACAACTAGATATCTAGGGTTGGTTGTGCTCGAAAGTAAGTTTTGACAGAAAGTAGTGCTGCAAGTTAGAGCTGAACTATACACATATATACTAGTAGCCACCTGATTACTCCCATATAAACCCTTAGAGCTTTACGATCTAAGCACCAACCTTAACGAATCCAACGTGATTTGTAAACTCTTTTGTTAAGCAAATTTTATCCTGAAAATATTTTTAAGAGCTGTTGCAGTTTTAGTGTCAATTGTAAAAGTAAACCTACAGCTCTGATACCAGCTGTGGCAGAACCGCCTGAATTATTCCGGCTCAAGTGCGCTAGTTACCACTGTACGAACGATACTAACTCAACGCTCTTCAATTGGAACAATCCATTGGTCTGTCGGGCCTCAGCCCGATACAACCACGGTTCAACAGGATTGAAGTAGGTTTACCTCGCACGAAGGCGAGTTTACAATCACACCACAGCTCACCAACTTTTAATTTACAGAAATAATAAACATTATTACAAACTATTTCAAACTTAATGTAAACTTATACAAACATTGTTTAAAAACCACAAGCTATACAAGCTTGTGCCAGAGTCACAGTGAAAGAAAATTCACACGCGACTACACACGTCGCGAAATTTGACACCACACTCAGCCCAAAACCTGGCATCATTCCGGAGGGTCATTGCCGGCCGGGGATGGATCCCACTCCACGGACCAGCCAAATAGAACAGAGAACGGCCATGCTAGACTATCTGTTTGGTTTTCACCAGTCATACCTGAAATGCAGACTAGCAAGACTGAGTATGGTAATACTCAGCAAGACTTACCCGTTTCATGGTATACTTTGCCACGTAACTAGACTTATGAAGGCTTGTAATGGTTCTGGATTTAATTTCAGCTGAAAAGCAACAAAGAGTATGATCTAACTTTCATATTTTAGCTTTCAGCTTCTAGTTGCATTAACCATTCTAGGTAAGCACCTATTCTAGACAAACAAGGTAGAGATTAACATCCATCAAGATTATTCCAACAATAGTTACTGTTCTTACTCTATGTGGCAGAAGGAGCAAGCAGTCTCAATCTTCGCGAGAAATGGATGATTCTAAATCAAGTTCCATAACCTTGCAAGGGTGAACCTAACTCACACGCTTGGAACATCCAATGATCATTCTGAAGCAACCGTTTACCTATCATTCCGACTCGTGGATCACGGCCACCACAAGCGACTGTAGGACCATACGCACATCCAATGTGCAGGACGTATGTCTGTAGTGCAACTACATGACCGTACTCCTGTTTGCTGTGCGGCACGTACTCCCGCACGTTGGTGCGTGTGCGAAAAACCAAATTACGAGTGGTGGGAGGTATGTCCACTCTTCGGGCCGATTGGTTACTAGGCTTACCGCTTTCCATATTTCGCGGCATGTGGTTAGTACTTTCAAACGCTTAACCACAGCTACCACACACTGCGACCTTATCAACTTTTATCCACACAGACGGGGTAACCTTCCAAGTCATGATACTGCACATGACCCCGTCCATCATCCTTATAGTGATTGCAGAATAGTAAACATTCAATTCCTATATCGCGCGAGTGACAGGAAATCACTCGACTTCTGCCGGTCCTATTAGCAGAGCATCTATTCGATAAGGACTCGGGCACAATACATAGGTTCCTAAGATTCATGCATCTAGGGTTCCATTTCAACTCCTAGACTTAATGCGTAATATAGATATATAAGTAGAAACTGTAGAAGTGTAATAATTTAAAATACTGGGTTATGCATCGGGGCTTGCTTTCTTGAGCGGGGCTAGGGTCAGGGATGTCAAAGACTTCCAAACTTTGGTACAGGGCTTCAATTATAACATCGGCGACGTTAGCAGGATCTTTAGAAAACCCTTGCTCGGGCTCCGTAATCAGCTTGTAGACTCCATCGTCGAGTGTTGCTGACTCTACATGATATGCAATGGTTTGAATTAGGTGGTTCTTGAGTTAAGAATTTATTTCACGATAAAGTTGCAATCTAATAAATTAATAAACATAATTTCATAAAGCAGGAAGTTTGGATTCAAACCTACTAGGTGTACTTTAATTCAATTATCAAATTAATTGATTTAATTGAATTAAATTAACAAGTTTGATTTTTATTTTGAAATTCACATAGGATCTAGTTTTGAATTTTTGTGGGTAAGCTTACTTCTATCAAATAAGCTTACTCTAAGTTGCATAAATTTTTGAAAACATAAATTAAATTATTTGAATTAAATTCAAAATTCAAGTTTAATTGCAAAACTTAGGCAAAACAGTGCTAAAAATCTTGAAAATCTTGACTATGAACTAGTTATCAATAGATTAACACATGGTAAAAAGATCTAAGCATGAAAACCTTAGGAACATGTTTTAATAAATTTAAACCATTTCAAGCTTGATTTGCATAAGTTTAAATTAGTTCAAGCTAGAGTGCAGAAATTAAGGTGAAATTTTTACACAAACTTGCATACACTTCAAACACGCTGCACACCAAAAATCACATGAAAAGAAGCTAAAATGCAAAAGTTACACATAAGATACCCTTTTTCTAAACTTTATAATAACTTAAAAATAATTTGGTTTCAAACCATACTCTATTAACCAAAGTTGTAGAGCTAGACTTTAAGAGTATAACAAAACTTGTTTGACAATTTTTGGATTTTTCTACAAATTTCTATCAATTTTACAAGTTGATAGCTTTTGCAAACAAGACTGAAAGAGGAAAAATTGCAGAGAGGCCCTCGGGTTTTGCATATGGGACCCTAAAACAAAAACCTTGCAATGTGACCCCTGGCAGGCCAAGATGGCGGCCGGCCAGCCTGACCGGCGTGTTCTCACAGGCGGTGAGGTTTTGGCCGAGGGGAAACGGGTCCTACACGATCTACAGGACGAGGTGCATACGTTGGTGGGTGATGGGCACAAAGAAAGGCAGTGGAGCAAGGTCGACGGCGAGGAGTGGCAGCGGCCGTGGCGGCGCGCTCGTGTTCCCGGTGAAGGGCCAGTGAACATGGAAGGATGGAGCGTGCACGAGCATCATGGAGTTGTGGGGATGCAGTTTCGATACCTATTTCGGCCGGAGGTGGGGCGGAAGGGGATCGTCGACGTTGAGGGGGCTTCGGGCTTCTCCGGTGCTAGAGGCGGCACGGGATTCCCTCGATTCCGACCGAGGAGAGGACAAAGCTCGGCTAGGGTGGGTCGAGGGGCAAGTGGGGGTGGGGAGGAAGCTTTGGGGCGCTGGAATTGGGAAGGGGTTGGGCGGGGCTGCGAGGAATTCTGGTGGATGGCTCGACGCTCGGCTTGTCGCTCGTGAGGAAGAAGAAACGAAGGTGAGCGAGGGAAGCTTTGAATCGATATTTGTAGAGGGGTATTGTGCGGCAGAAAGGAGGGAGTAAGCGCGCAGCCGGGCACAGACCAACAGCGTCGTCCCGTGCCCCGTCGGGCATCCTCGGCCGCATGGCGGCCTCGGTACCGGCGGCTCGACGTGGCGGGGCGGAGGAGAGCCAGCAGGGGCTGCGCGGGCGGTGGGCGGGCTAGCTAGGAGCCACGTGGTGTGGTGTAGAGCGGCACGGGGTCAGCTGGAAGCTCGGAAAACGGCTGGCAGCGGTGGAGTCACGGGCGCGAACAGAGCAGAGGAAGAGGGCTGGAGGTAGAAGACAGTACTGATCTGCAAATTTTCTAAAAAGGCAGGGACTCCACTGTAAAGCCAGGTTAACTTTCAAACCATAGCTCAAATGAAAATGTGCCCAAAAGAAAAAGTGTAGAGTTTAGCAAGATCTACAACTTTGCTTTAAGGTTCAGTTTCAAAAGAGTTAAGTATTTGAATCTAACTTAAAACTTGGCAAAAGTTTAAACTTCGGAGAAATCCTATTTAAAATCTAGACTCCAAATGAATCCTTAGGGTAGTTTCACTTCTATTTGTGGTTTAAAAGTAAGTACTTTTTTCTTGCAAAACAACCCTTTACATAATTTGATTTTACCTACCATTCTCACCCAATTTTCACCAAAGGACCTAAATTTTCCAAAATTACTTAAAGATCCTTTTGCTTTTACATTTAAGTTTTAGCACACATACCAAAGGTCAAACACACAAACGTTATACTAGAATCTAGTGTGTTTTAATCCTAAGTACCTGAATGTCACAATTAGCTACCCACTCTGGATGGATTACTTCTTTAATGAATCGAGCCGCGAGGAGTTTAGCTATTTCCCGTTTGATTGCCTCACGCTTGTCGTGAGCAAACCTCCGCAGGCGTTGCTTTTTGGGCATGGACAGTGGGTGTACATTCAGACTATGCTCGATCAGTTCCCTATGCACCCCTGGCATGTCCGCTGGTTTCCACCTAAATATGTCGCGGTTAGCCCGAAGGAAACTGATGAGCGCGAGTTCCTATTTCTCACCTAAGCCCGTGCCGATGACGGCGGTCTTAGATGAGTCACCCTCTTGGAGCTGGATCGACTTGAGGGCCACGTCATCAGTCGACTGGATGCTCAACTTGCTGGCCTTTCTTGAAGGGATCTCCAGCCCGGACTGGGAGAGCTGCTGCGCAGCCGCGAGTACTTCCCCTGAAGCATCTGGCACACGAGTAGTCGAAGCATACTGGATTGCCTCCTGATTGCAATCATATGACTTCTTCAAGTCATCTCGGAGAGTGAATACTCCACTTAGTCCTGGCATCTTGAAAAGCAGATAAACATAATGCCGCACTGCCATGAATTTGGCGAGTGCCGGATGGCCCAGTATGGCATGATAAGAAGACTCAAAGTTAGCCACTTCGAATTTAATGAATTCGGTGTGATAGTTCTCCCTCGTGCCGAAGGTGACTGGAAGAACCACCGTACCAAGTGGGTGCGCCGCGTTACCTGGTACGATGCCATAGAAAGGGGACTTGCTCAGAACTAGCATGTCCGTGAAGTCCAGGCCCATCTTCCTTAGAGTGCTGGCGAAGATGAGGTTGAGACCACTCCCACCGTCGATGAGCACCTTGGTGAGCCTGACTTCTGCCACCACTGGATCCAGGACTAGGGGGAACTTACCGGGCTCCGAGAAGCTCATCCACTGATCATCATGGGAGAATGAGATGGGGACCCCGACCAATGGAGTGGTCATGGTACCGTCGGATCGATGGACATAATCTCCCGGAGAAGCAGCTTCTGGTCCCGCCTGGAGCCGAAGTCTCCATCGCCCCCGAAGATGACGTTGATGGTCTTCGAAGCATCCTGGAACTTCGCGTTGCGCCCTTGATCCTCTTGGTCATCATCCTCGGGTTCCTTGTCCACTGGCTTCTTGTTCTTCTTGCCACCACCGGAGTTGCTGAATGTCCTCCGGAGGTGGTAACAGTCGATGGCCACGTGATTGGCACCTGGATGCCATGGGCATTTCTTCTGCAGGAGCTTCTTGAACTCCTCCTGCATCGTCAACTTCTTGCCACGCGAGGGATGATCCATTGCCGTGATGAGATCATCTAGCTTGCGTTTTTGGTGTGGGCCCGAATAGTCCCACTGGCTTTTGTCGTTGCGGTTGTCGTTTGGACGCCTCAGATTGCTATCTTGGCACCGCGGGAACTGCTCCCGCATCTTCTCCTCCTGTTCGGACCAGTCGTGCATCATATCACGAAGGCCCGCAACAGTTTTCGGCCTGTTCCGCCTGAAGTCTCTGTAGATGCCTGGGTCGGTGATGCCATTGTAGAAGCAGTCGATGATGTCGTCCTCTGAGATGTTCGCGATGGTAGCGCGAATGTCGAAGAAGCGATGTGTGTAGGACCGCAGGAGCTCGTTACATTCCTGTTTACACTGAGCAAGATCGTGACGAGTACCTGCACGAGCGATCGCCCCCTGGAAGTTGTCGATGATGACCTTCTTGAGCCGCTCCTAGGAGTCGATCGAGTTGTTGCTGAGGCTCTCCAGCCATGTGAGCGGCGCAGGATCCAAAGCCATCGGGAAGTAGACGACCTTGGTAATGTTGGAGCCCCCTGCGACTTCAATGGCCGTGGAGTAGCAATGTAGCCACTACTGAGGAGCTTGCTTGCCATCATACTTTGTGATGCCGATCGGCTTGAAGCCCTCAGGGTACTTGTAGCTGCTGAACCGTGCAGAGAAAGCTGGGAAACGGTCGCTGCAGTCAGTACCTTCGGTCCTGACTTCTTCGCGATCCTTGCACCTGGAGCTGATCATGGACCGCGCATCACAACCTTCATTGATGTGCTGACGCAGGTCTTCTGGAGGAGGCCGATGATTGGCCTGTCGCGGGTTACCCCCTTGAGGTGGCTGCTGCCTCCCGCTAGGGGCCTGGCTCCCGCGAGCGTTGTCATTGTTGTGGCTAGGCTGAGGTCGAGGACGACCGCCGGCCGTTCGGCTGTGAGCCTAGCTCCGGCTCTCGCCCACGCGCTCCTCCCTGACGGTAGATGCCGGGTTTTGCTGATCCAGCAGGATCCAGGCCCTCTGCACATAAAGAAGTGCTTAACGCCCATTCGGATCATTACTGCGCTCGAGGATGGCCGTAACCCTGGCAATGTTGGCCATTAGAGTCCTGAAGCCCCGTTCACTTATGGCGGCGGATTCGGGGTCAAGCTCGTGATGCATAGATCACCTGCGCTCGTTGACCCTCCTTCGCCGAATTGAGCGGGCTCTGTTCCTAGCCTTCTGTGCCTCACGATCGGCGTCATTTTCATCACCGGCGTTGGCTATGACCTCATCTTCAGATACAGCATCGAATTCGATGATGGGGAAATCACCATCGTCCTCGCCTTCTTCCGCCATTAGCACCTGGCGAGAGACGAGCTCATCAGAGCTCGCGTCAACTAGTTCAGTCGACTCCTCTACCACGGTGGCCAACGGCCTGCCCTCCTGGAAAGGCAAAGGCTCGAGGTGTGCCACAAGTCGATCATCGGCTTCGAGTAGATCAAAAAGGCTCATGCCCTTCCAATGCACGAAGCACCCCTCCGGAGTGGAGGTGATCATCAGACTGTTGGCGCCAAAACAACCCGAAGCCCCCCGACATATGGTGGCTTCAGGCTTTTGGAGTAGAGAATCCAAGTCCTCCTCCAATATGGAGAGGGACTCGGAGGCGTTGTTCTCCTAAAGATCAGTGGCCAAATCGCATTGGCCGAGTCGTGATCGGCTATGCGAGTCCTCAGATTGGAACAAGTCCAACCCAAGGAAAGTTGTTGTAACGCTGGATGAAGTCGCGCTGGAAGTAGACTCCTCCTTGATCCTCGTCATGGACCCATGAATTGACAAATCGTCGAGATCATCGACGAACTTGTCGAGGTTTCTTTGAGAGAACACCGCGGGGGTTTTCGGCTTCATGCCGAAGAGGAAACAATGGAAATCGCCCTCGCCATCTACGATACAGACCCACAAGCCAAAAACAAAAGTTGTACCATGAGAAGGTACTGACCTGGTGAGCTGGAAAGATGCCATCGAGTTCGCCGGTGGATCTTCGATGCGCACCCCTACCTAGCGCGCCAGGTGTCGGTATTTTACCGGCTGCCCACCGAGGGATATGCCCAAGGTGGTAAGTTTTAGGTGAGGAGACGCCGAGATCAGGAACTCGAAGGTGCAAGGAACACAAAACTTAGACAGGTTCGGGCTGCGAGGTGCGTAGTACCCTACGTCCTGTATGGTGGTTTGTATTGCCTTGGGTGTAGAATGATCTGATGTTCTTCTTTTGAGAGGGTCCCTGTCCCCCCTTATATATCCGGGAGGCCAGGGTTACAAGAATCCTAACCGATACTAGCCAAGGAATCGTACCAGAACATATCTCGAGTAGATTCTCTCTGTACCGACTAGTTTTATCTCCTACTCATACGGGATAAATAAGAGATAAATGAGATGAATAAGAGATAAGATGGACTTAATCTCTTAAACCTATTTAAACTACCTTATGTACACAGTCCCGTGGGTTAGGTATTGCAGCCTTTGTATCTGGGGGTTTGGTGGTAGTTGTTGAGCTAGGAGCGCAGCTTCTGCAATGGTGCTGATCAGGGTGCGATACTCCCGATCTTCAGCTGCTACGAAAGCGTTGTTGTGGTTCCTCTAGTATAATGGGTTGCGTGTGCGGTTTTCCATGTTCCGCCTATGCTTGGCACGCTTGGTGTTCTTCAACCGCCGGATCCTTCTGTACTCGTCGTTCTTTTTCTAAGGGGTGTCCACCATATGTTCATCGGCGGATACGTCCGCGAGTAGTTTCGCATCATACTCAGGACCTGGCTCATCGTCATCCGCATTATGAAGGGAAGCCATATAGACTTGATGATCCGGTGAGCTTTCAGCCGTATGGCTATACTCGACTAGCTTTGTGCTACCCTCTCCCTCTTTAGAGTTGCGAGAGAGGGGTTTGCCTTCCTGAAAAGGCAGTTCCTACGTGAAGGCCACAAGGCGGTAGTCGTATTCGAGTAACTCGGAGGGCTCTAAGCCCTTCACCATCCCTGCGGTGTAGACGTTATGGTTAGACCATGGTGACTACCCAAAAATGATTCGGTGTTGTCATTTGAGTCCGAGTAGTTGTCGAAAACTGGGGCCCCCCGATAGGCGGTGGCTCCCTTGTATCCAAGCTTGAGCAGTCGATCTAAGTCCTCCTCCAAGTTGGAAATAGGGCATGCACCTCCTCAGATTGGTTTGAGTCTGATCCGAGAAGTCCTGGTGCAGCACAAGTTAAAGTCACGTAGAAAATGGACATCCTCTCGATCTTCCCCGTGAGATCAGGGAGCAGCAACTCATCGAGGTTGTTGGCAAACTTGATGAGGTCGCTACATTGATTTGCTGCAGAGGCCTCCAGCTTCCTGGAGTCGGCTATGTGGCCATTGAAACCACCCGAGCCGTTGGCGAGCAGATCCAGGAGTCGTAAACGAACGTTGTGCCCTCATCTGGCATGGTGCTGGTGAAGCTGAAAGATGCCATCGAGTTCTCCAGTGGATGCTCGATAAACACCCCTACCTGGCACGCCAGCTCTCGGAGTTTTACCGCCAAGCCCACCGAGGGATACCCTCAAGGTGGTGAGTTGTAGGTGGAGTGTTGCCGAGATCAGGAACTCGAAGGTATAAGGAACACAAAGTTTAGACAGGTTCGGGCCCCCGAGAGCGTAATATCCTACGTCCTGTGTGCTGGTTTGTATTGCCTTAAGTGTGTCTATTTGGAAGGGGTCCCTACCCACCCTTAAATAGTCTGGGGGATAGGGTTACATGGAAAATCTAGCCAGATACAAGCTCAGGAGTATTACTCGAGTACTTTTTAAATAGTTTCCTTCCTTTCCGACTAGTTCTACTATGGTACGAGTAGTTACAACTGATGTAGGGTGCGGGCTATGTTCCATCCCTTATCCTAGAATATGTACGCCATGTGCGCAGTTCCGTGGCCCCAGGTCTGATAGCCTTCAAGAGAAATCCCCCTCAATCTACAAAACTGACTTGAGTTGCCTAGTCCAGGCAAGAATACCCGTAAGGTAAGATCTCGATAAATAAGATGGAAAATAAAGCCTAACCTAAAGGTAAACACTTCCTCACTCAAGCCAAGATAACTTGGAAAGATAAATAAAGGTGCAAAGTAAAGCTGACTTAAAAGATAAAGGAGATAACTTATATTGATAAAATGTCAAAGGGAAAGATACAAGAGCTTATACCAAACTTCCGATGATCACTCAAGAATGCCGAGACAACCTCGACTCATCTCTAACTCCCAGACTACTAAACCTAACTCTAGAAAGTGTGTCTGTGTTTTACCGTCAAGCCTACCGAGGGATACCCCAAGGTAGTAGGTTTGTAGGCAGAGTGTTAGCTGAGATTAGAAACTCGAAGGTGCAAGCAACACAAGGTTTAGGTTCAGACCGCGAGTTGCGTAATACCCTACATCATGTATGGTGGATGGTATTGCCTGGGATTGGTTATATTTTGGAGGGGGTCCTTGCCTGACCTTGCATACTCTGGGGGGATAGGGTTATAGGTATCCTAGGCAAGTACGAGCTTAGGAATCCTACTCTGACCGTACCGAGTAGGTTCCTTCTATACCGACTAATCCTACTCGTATCTGAGTACATTACAACATGTCTAAGGTATGGGATATGTGTGGCAGAACCGCCTGAATTATTTCGGCTCAAGTGCACTAGTCATCGCTATACAGCCGATACTAACTCAACGCACTTCAAACAGAACAACCCATTGGTCTGTCGGGTCTCCACCTGATGCAACCACGGTTCAACAGGATCGAAGCAGGTTTACCTCGCACGAAGGCGAGTTTACAAACGCACAAGAGCTCACCAACTTTTAATTCACAGAATATTAAACATTATTACAAATGTTTCAACTTAAGTATACTTATACAAACATTGTTTGAAAACCACAAGCTATGCAAGCTTGTGTAGAGTCACAGCGGAAGAAATTAACACGCGACTACACACGTCGCGAAGGTTGACACTATGTTCAGCCCGAAACCTGGTGTCATTCTGGAGGGTCACTGCTAGCCAGGGACGGATCCCATTCCAGGGACCAGCCAAACGGAATAGAGATTGGCCATGTTGGACCATCCGTGGGGTTCTCAAAGTTCATACCTCAAAAATAGATTGGCAAGACTGAGTATACTAATACTCAGCAATACTTAACCGGAATCGAGTATACTTAGCCCATAACTAGACCATGGAGGATTTGAGAGGCTCTGGTTTTCTTTTGCTGAAAAGCAACAAAGAGTATGTGTGACAAACCGGTAATTAGAAAGCTAGACACTAGATTTAGTGTAAAGAGTGTGTGCTTGTTATGGTATGTATGTATAGTACAAAGGATTAAGGGTATATTTGTAATTTCTATAAGATGTAGGTCCTTGAATGTAAATAGGGTGAAGTGGAAGATAATAGCATCTTCAGTGCAAGGTGCGTGTTTTGAGAGGTAGCTTTGAAATCTAGGGAAAATATAATATTAAGTGTTAAGTTGATAAGATCATAAGCCCTTAAGTAAGGATAAGGGCCTATTTGTAAATAAACCTAAGCAATAGGGTCTTTTATGTAAATAATTAGGGGATAAAAGTAACCTCCATGTTTACCTGAGGGCCTAATTATAAAAGTACTTGCCATCATGACATTCCTTAAACATTTGCAAATATGTCGCAAGGTTGATCAAATCTTCCCTGGTAAGGACAAGGGTAATTCAAAATTCAACCCTGTTCAAAATTCAATATGTAATGCTGAAAATGTTGAGTTTTTGAATTTGATCCCTAAATCAATATTGTAGAGCTTGAAAAACTCTACAACTTTGATTTTGGGCACTTTTTCAATTGAGCTTTAGATCAATGGAGATTTTTACTTTACAGGGAAGCCCCTAGATCTTTTCAGTTTTACACATGAGTCCTTGGCCGTTTTTCCCTCTTATCTTCTTCCTCTGAACCCCCTCTGCTCTCTGCTTCCTCTGCTCCGCCGCCAGTGCCGCCCCCCTGGCCGCCGTCATGCAGGTCACCGCCGTCTACCCCCTGCTCCCCCTCCCCACGTGTCACCCTACTCTTGGCCGCCGCCGTAGCCCTCCCCGCTATCCTCTTCTGTGCTTGCCACGACTGCCCCGAGCGCTCATCGGCCGCCACGGCATCGCCGCCATGGAGAACCCCCGGGCAAGCCCTGGCACTTTTATCTTCAGCGCGCACTAACACCGCCAGCATCTCTACATCCTGTTTCCCCAATTGTCTTGGCATTTCCTAAGCACCAAACCCACATCCCGCAATCGTCTCTCCCTCCCAACTCCGGCCGCGCTCGGCATCGCCGTGGGCAGCCGCCTCTGGCCACCAAATGCCTCAACCGATCTCCTAATCCGTTTGCCCAGACCTTACTCGTGCTCCACAGCTAATTGCCGCAGCCCAATTTCAACTGAAGCCTCATCGCCGGTGTGCGCCGTCCGCCGCCGTCTTGGCCTCACCGTGGGACGCTTGTCTCCGGCACTCCCCAACCTCGGTCGTCTCAATTCCGAGCATCTCCACCTCGCCCCGAAGCTATTCAACCCCTTTCCCGCCCCTCCCCAGCCACCGGAGCACATCCCCGCTGTTTTCCCACCGCCGCCGGCCGCAAGCCTCCGTCGCGCCGCCACTGTGAGCTACCCCCACCCAATTCCTATCGCCCACGGGTGCGCAAGAAACCCCTAGTGCTCCCCCACCCCTCCGACCTCACCGCCGGCGATCGTCATCGCCGGGGTAAGCCGGTCAACCCCACGACCTCTGCCTTGACCGGGGGAAGGGACTGCGGGTTAGAAGAGAAAGGGACCTAAGGGGTTTTGTGCAAAGGATTAGACTCATAGGAACAGTTCTGTCCAGGGACTTCTGCGTAAAGGTGTTTGTTATTTTATGTGAGTAGTGATTCTGTTTTGTAAAATCCATAGAAATTCGTAGAAATTTCCAAAAAATGTCAAATAAATTTTACTGGAAACTAGACTTCAAATCCTACAGCTTTGGTTAATAGAGTTTACTGTGAAACCAAATAGTTTTGGATTTATTTTAAGTTTAAAGTAAATGGGGTAAAGGATGCATAACTTTCACATGCTTGCTTTATTTCTTGTAATTTTTGGTATGTGGTTTCCTTAGGTCATGTGTAGGCCTGAGAAAAAGTTTCAAACTCAACCTTATTTTGTAGTTTAAGTTCTTTTGAATTTGGGCAATTCAAATTTGAAATACTATGAAATTAATTAAGCATTTTCCTTAGGCTTAATTAACTAGATTTTTTTGTCATAATCTGATATGTTGATAATTAGTCTATAATGAAATTTTCAAAACTTTATAATTCTATTTGTCTAAATTTGAATTTAAACTTAATAGTTATATTCAAATCCAAATGTTTTAGCTCCTGTTCCAATAACTCCAATACGCTAATCACGACTTAATTATGAGTGCTATCTCAAAACTAAACCCCCTTCTGTTTTGTGAGTTCACATATGATAACTGCTTGGAATGCAACTTTATCGTGAATTAAAATAATTTCATATGCACCTTTTTGAATGTGATACTGCATTGCATGTAGATACGACTACTTCCGCGCACGATACTTATGAGATCTCCCAGAAGTCTGTAAAGGATATTTCTGAAGACCAAGTGAACATCACCAAGGGATTATCTGAAGCCCCGAACTAAAGTTCGGAAGATAATAATACTAACATCTCTGACTTCAGCCCCACCAGTAAAGGCAAGCCCCGGACATAACCCACTATTTTTATTACACTGCAACCTATATCTATTTACGTATTCTATGCATTAAGTTCTTAGGAATTGCTTGAAACCCTAGTTGCATTCTCCTAGGAACCAATGTGATGGATACTAGTACTTGAGTCCGACTAGCTGCTATGCTAATAGGGCCGGTAGAAGTCGGGTGATTTCCTGTCACTCGCGCGATATAGGAGTTGTAATGTTTATATTCCTGTTTTCACTATAAGGATGCCGGACGGGAGTTTGTAAGGTATCATGGTCGAGATGATACCCCGTCTGTGTTGATGAATCTGATAAGGTCGCAGTGTGTGGTAGTGCGGGTTAAGCGTTTGAAAGTACTAGCCACATGCCGTGAGTTATGGGTAAGCGGTAAGCCTAGTAGCCAATCGGCCCGAGGAGTGGACATACCTCCCACCACATGTATTTGGTTCTTCTGGTTACTTATGTTCGATTGGGGAAATACGTGTTGCAAGGGCAACCAGGAATACGGGTTTTGTAGTCGCGCTACAGACGTATGTCCTGCACTTTGGGAGTGCGTATGTTCCTGCAGTCGCTTGTGGTGGACCTGTCCATGAGTCGGAATGAAAGGCAAACGGTTGCTTCGGAACTATCGTTGGATGTTCCAAGCGTGTGAGTTAGGTTTACCTTGCAAGGTTGAAAATTCGATTCTGAATCGTCCGCTTCTCACGAAGATTGAGACTGCTTGATCCCTTTACCACATAGAGTAACAAGAGCAATGTTATGATCATTAAAGATGATGTTTGGCTAAAGATCTTACCATGCTTGAGTAGTTATAGGTGCTCACCTAGAATGGATAATCAACTAGAACCTGAAAGGTAAAAGTTGAAATTAAGGATCTACTCTTTGTTGCTTTTCAGCTGAAACTAAACCCAGAACCATTATAAGCTTTCATAAGTCTAGTTATGGGCTAAGTATACCCAATTCTGGGTAAGCCTTGCTGAGTATTAGTATACTCAGCCTTGCTAGTTATATGTTTTGCAGGTAATGTCTTGAAGACCCTACTCTTCCCTTGCCTTGGCCCTGTGCTCTTTCAAAAGATTGGTCCGTGGAATGGGATCCGTCCTCGGCCAACATTGATGGTATCGAGTGATGTCGTGCTCGGGCTTAGCATGACATCCGTTTTAACGACGTATTGTAATTATCACGTATGTTTTCCGCTGCTAAAAACCATAGTTTTAACAGTTTGTAATCTTTTCTCTGAATTTGATACTTCGTACCTCTTTTGGATACCCTTGTAATGCAATTTTCTCTGTGATGTAAAAATGTGATGGTGATTGTATCTCTGGACTCACCTTCGTGTGAGGTAACCTTATTTGATCCTGTGTATCGGTGGTTTATCGGGACGTTACCCGACAGGCCAATGGATTATACTGTTTGAAGCACGTTGGAGCCCTCTAGAGTGGACTCGCGTACTTGAGCCGGTATAATTCAGGTTGGTTCTGCCACAGCTGGTATCAGAGCTATAAGGTTACTCTGGAGGTACATTTCGCCTTAAAAATGCTTTCAGTATAAAAGCATGACCAATAAAATGTTTGGCAAAGTCACGTTGGATTCGTTAAGGATTGTACTTAGTACGTAAATCCCTAGGGTAATGTTTATAAGGGAAATAGAGGTGGCTATATATATGTATATAATCCTAACTACCAGCATTACTTTTCTGTCAAAACTTAAATTCATGCACAACCCAACCTTACTTTCTATAACGACATCTTCGATCGTGAGGTAAGGAGGTAAGGATCCTCAGCCAACTGAGGGAGCTTGGCCTTCCTGTCGGTGATGCGAACCGAACGCTGATTCTCAAGCAGTGGCCTACTTGAGATGCTGCCAATGTACCAACCTCGGTTGACTACATTGGGAGTATATGGTTCGGCGCAGGATATGGCAATCGCTGTTCATATCCCCGCATTTTGCGGTACCCCCGTGAATACGTTGTTTCGACGACGTATGTTAAAGTTGTCTGTACGGCGGTAATTGTACAGATGCTGTTTCTATAAGTGAACAGTAATGAATGGGAATGCTTTCATGACATGCTGGCATGAAAGGTTCATTGGATATATATATTGTGATTTTCTGCAGGTACACTAACCACGAATACGAAACTAGGACGGATAGGGTTTATCGACTAGTTAATAGTAAGAGACGTATGTATTATGCCACCGAAACTAACCACGTAAGTCCGAAGATATTCGGCAGTTGTTTTTGGTTTGTGAGGACGAGTAGAACGTGCATGCATAATTCATCATCATACAATGTGTGTTTTGGTTCTTTTAAGGATGTGTGGTAGAATGTTGATCCTTGGTGCGGTTAGCGGGATTCTTGTGGTAGTGTTAGTTAAGTCTCTTAAGTATCTTCCTGCTTTCCAGCCCTTGCTATATCAAAATCAGTTGTCTCGTCCTATTTACCTTGTAAGTCTTCAGCAGGGTAAATAAATTTTATCATCTGAATTCTTGTTTCAGATGGTTGGAGCCACACGTGGAACCCCGGAAGGTTTCCGGGCAGATCAGTCTAGCAATTCTCAACCACCATCCCTATCACTTTCACATCTAGCCGAGATTATGGCTCGGCAAACTGAACTTCTCAATCTATTGGTACAAGCACAGCAAAATCAACAACATCAGCAGTCATAAGGTCGTGATGAACCTCTGGTAACAACCTATCAAGATTTCCTCAGTACTCAGCCCCCGCTGTTCAGCAAAGCGGAGGAGCCCTTGGATGCTGATGCTTGGCTCCGCACCATTGAATCTAAGTTTGCTCTTCTTACGATTCCATGTGCGGACCCCAACAAGGCTCATTTTGCTGCCCAACAATTGAACGGAGCTGCCCGTATCTGGTGGGATAATTATTGTGCTATGCAAACTGATGGCCATGTTATCTCTTGGGAAGAATTCCGGAATGCCTTTAGGGCACATCATATATCTGAAGGGCTGGTGGAACGGAAACTGAATGAGTTCTTGGCACTTACTCAAGGAACCCGCACTGTACTGCAGTATGCACAGGCTTTTAATCACCTGTGTCAGTATGCGGGCTACCATGCTGATAATGATGCCAAGAAGCAAGATCGTTTTCGTCGGGGTTTGAATACTAAGCTCAAGGAACATCTGAATCTTATCAAGGCAAATACTTTCAGCGAGTTGGTCAACATGGCACTGACTCAGGAGGATTGCATTACGGCACACCGTGCCGAAAAGAAGCGTAAGGTCTCCACTGGATCCACGAGCGTTCAACCCTCGTGGTATCAGTTTGATCAGAATATGTTGCCTGAAGCACCACCCCGACATGCTCCGATCGGCAGAATGGTTCTTAGGCCGCCTCAACAGTAAGAAGAGTATCAACCTCCAGTACCTCTACAACAACCACAACAATTTGGCCCACAGCCGAATATTCAACAAGCTCGACAAGGAAGCAACACTCATTGTTGTTTAAAGTGCGGAAGTGCGGATCACCTCCTTAGAAATTGTCCGCAACTCAAAAGACCTAATCAAGGGCAGAATTCCAGTCAGAATGATCAGAACAAGGGTAAGAGGCCGATGATGCAAGTCCGGTATGGACACATCAATTTCACTACCCTTGCGGAACTTCCGGATGGAGCTCCTATTATGTCGGGTACATTCTTTATACTCCATAAACCAGTTGTTACATTATTCGATTCTGGAGCAACTCATAGTTTCATTAGTAACAACTGCAGTACCCGAATAGGACTTGATCTTTGCCCTACTAAGGGGTCATATGTGATTTCTACCCCTGGAGGAAAAATTTCATCTGGCCAAATGGTCAAAAAGGTGCCAATTCAATTGGGTAGCAAAGAAATCAGAACTGATTTGATTCTATTAAACCTAGAGGCTATCGATATTATACTTGGGACAAATTGGATGGCAGAACATAGAGTACTGCTAGACATCTCTTCCCGAGTTATCGAAATCGACTCACCACATCAAGGAGCAACTACCCTCTATCTGCCCCAACAGGAGTATATGCACTCTTGCACTTATGCCATCACAGACATCAAGGTAAAAGATATTTCTGTAGTCGGTGAGTACCCCGATGTCTTTCCAGATGACTTGCCTGGGATGCCACCAGACAGAGACATCGAGTTTATTATTGAACTTCAACCTGGCACCGCTCCTATTTCGAAGAGGCCGTATCGCATGCCTCCAAATGAACTGGCTGAATTGAAAATCCAACTCCAAGATCTTCTTGATAAAGGTTTTATACGCCCAAGTGCATCACCTTGGGGTTGTCCCGCTCTCTTCGTCAAAAAGAAGGACAATAGCCTAAGGCTATGTGTTGATTATCGTCCACTCAATGCGGTTACCATCAAGAATAAGTACCCACTTCCCCGCATTGATATTTTGTTCGATCAGTTAGCTGGAGCTAAGGTCTTCTCTAAGATTGATTTACGCTCTGGTTATCATCAGATCAAAATCAGGCCTTGTGATATTCCAAAAACGGCCTTCTCAACCAGATATGGATTATATGAATATCTGGTTATGTCGTTTGGACTTACTAATGCACCGGCATATTTCATGTATCTTATGAATTCAGTTTTTATGCCGGAACTTGACAAATTCGTCATGGTCTTCATCGACGATATTCTTATATATTCCAAGAATATTGAAGACCATGCTAATCATCTACGTGTCGTGCTTCAACGACTACGTAATCATCGCCTTTATGCCAAATTCTCAAAATGTGAATTTTGGTTAGATAGTGTGAAATTTTTGGGACACACTATCTCCAGTGAAGGTATATCAGTTGATCCAACCAAAGTCCAAGAAGTTATGGATTGGAAGCCCCCAACTTCAGTCCATCAAATTCGAAGTTTCCTTGGATTGGCAGGATATTATCGCCGATTCATTCCAGACTTCTCTAAGATAGCCAAACCAATGACTGAGCTACTGAAGAAAGGAGTTAAGTTCTGCTGGGATGCTAAGTGTGATGAAGCATTCCACACTTTGAGAAGACTTTTGACAACTGCCCCAGTACTAGCTCAGCCGGATAATACTCAGCCTTTTGATGTCTATTGTGATGCCTCCGGAACTGGCCTTGGTTGTGTTCTTATGCAAAACAACCGGGTCATCGCTTATGCATCCCGAGCACTTCGGAGTCATGAGCAAAATTATCCAACCCATGATCTTGAATTGGCAGCAGTTATTCATGCTCTCAAGATCTGGAGACATCATCTTATGGGTGCTAAGTGTAACATCTACACTGACCATAAGAGCCTCAAGTATATCTTCACCCAAGCTGACCTGAATATGAGGCAAAGGCGATGGTTAGAACTGATCAAAGACTATGACCTTGAGGTACATTACCATCCTGGCAAGGCCAATGTGGTTGCAGATGCCCTTAGCCGCAAGGCACGTTGTCACTGTTTGTCTATAGCAACCATCAGTGACACTCTCTGCAATCAGATGAGGAAACTTAACTTAGAAATCATTCCTCAAGGTAGTCTGAATCATTTATCCATCGAGAATACCCTTCGAGATAAAATTATCAAGTCTCAACTACATAATGAGGGTATCAATAATATCAAGCTAAAGCTATCACAGGGAGAAGCTAAATATAAGTGTTTTCATACTGATCATCAAGGAACTTTATGGTTCAACAATCGAATTGTTGTACCTAAAGATCATCAGCTTCGCAAGCAAATCCTTGATGAAGCACATTTATCTAAATTCTCTATTCATCCTGGTAGTACCAAAATGTATCAAGATCTTCGACAGAATTTTTGGTGGACCAGAATGAAAAGAGAAATTGCCAAGTATGTATCCGAGTGTGATACGTGCCAGAGAGTCAAAGCCACTCATCTCAAGGCATCAGGTACACTTCAGCCACTACCCATTCCGTCATGGAAATGGGAAGACATCAGTATGGATTTCATAGTTGGTCTTCCCAATACATCCCAAAAGCATGACTCCATATGGGTAGTCATTGATAGACTTACCAAAACAGCTCATTTTCTTCCCGTGCATACCACTTACTTAGCTAAGAAGTATGCCGAAGTCTATCTGGATCAAATTGTTCGGTTGCATGGTGTCCCTAAAACCATTATTTCTGATCGAGGGCCCCAATTCATTGCACGCTTCTGGGAACAGTTGCAATCTGCTCTTGGAACTAAACTGATTCGAAGCTCTGCATATCATCCCCAAACTGATGGACAGACTGAGCGAGTCAACCAAATACTGGAGGATATGCTCCGAGCTTGTGTTATACATTATGGTACAAGCTGGGACAAATGTCTTGCCTTGGCCGAATTTGCTTACAACAACAGCTATCAATCTAGTCTTCAGATGGCTCCATTTGAAGCTTTATACGGTCGCAGATGTCGAACTCCTTTGAATTGGTCTCAGACCGGTGAACGCAAAATCTTCGGACCCGATCTGGTTGTAGAAGCTGAAGATAAGGTCAAGGTTATTCAAGCCAATCTCAAAACCGCTCAGTCTAGACAGAAAAGCTATGCAGATAAAAGGAGGAAACCTTTACAGTTCCAAGTAGGAGATTTTGTTTATCTCCGAGTATCTCCTACCAAAGGTGTCCAGCGTTTCGACATAAAAGGAAAATTAGCACCACGGTATGTTGGACCCTTTGAGATTCTTAAGGTCTGTGGTCCTGTAGCTTACAAAATTCGCCTTCCATCTCAATTGGCTGCCATTCACGATGTTTTCCATGTCTCTCAACTCAAGAAGTGTATTAAAGTACCTACGGAGATCATTGAAACCACCGCCATTGAGATTGAGCCTGATCTGTCTTACACCGAGCAACCTATTCAAATTTTGGATACCAAGGAAAGAGCCACCAGAAGAAAGACAGTTAAGATGTACAAGATTTTATGGGATCACCACACCGAAGAAGAAGCAACCTGGGAAACAGAATCTTATCTTCAACAAAATTTCCCACACTTCCTTCAAGCCAATCCCCAAAACTAATCGTCCAATCATTTTCCGCTACCGAATCTCGGGACGAGATTCTTTTTAGAGGGGAAGGCTGTGACAAACCGGTAATTAGAAAGCTAGACACTAGATTTAGTGTAAAGAGTGTGTGCTTGTTATGGTATGTATGTATAGTACAAAGGATTAAGGGTATATTTGTAATTTCTATAAGATGTAGGTACTTGAATGTAAATAGGGTGAAGTGGAAGATAATAGCATCTTCAGTGCAAGGTGCGTGTTTTGAGAGGTAGCTTTGAAATCTAGGGAAAATATAATATTAAGTGTTAAGTTGATAAGATCATAAACCCTTAAGTAAGGATAAGGGCCTATTTGTAAATAAACCTAAGCAATAGGGTCTTTTATGTAAATAATTAGGGGATAAAAGTAACCTCCATGTTTACCTGAGGGCCTAATTATAAAAGTACTTGCCATCATGACATTCCTTAAACATTTGCAAATATGTCGCAAGGTTGATCAAATCTTCCCTGGTAAGGACAAGGGTAATTCAAAATTCAACCCTGTTCAAAATTCAATATGTAATGCTGCAAATGTTGAGTTTTTGAATTTGATCCCTAAATCAATATTATAGAGCTTGAAAAACTCTACAACTTTGATTTTGGGCACTTTTTCAATTGAGCTTTAGATCAATGGAGATTTTTACTTTACAGGGAAGCCCCTAGATCTTTTCAGTTTTACACATGAGTCCTTGGCCGTTTTTCCCTCTTATCTTCTTCCTCTGAACCCCCTCTGCTCTCTGCTTCCTCTGCTCCGCCGCCAGTGCCGCCCCCCTGGCCGCCGTCGTGCAGGTCACCGCCGTCTACCCCCTGCTCCCCCTCCCCACGTGTCACCCTACTCTTGGCCGCCGCCGTAGCCCTCCCCGCTATCCTCTTCTGTGCTTGCCACGACTGCCCCGAGCGCTCATCGGCCGCCACGGCATCGCCGCCATGGAGAACCCCCGGGCAAGCCCTGGCACTTTTATCTTCAGCGCGCACTAACACCGCCAGCATCTCTACATCCTGTTTCCCCAATTGTCTTGGCATTTCCTAAGCACCAAACCCACATCCCGCAATCGTCTCTCCCTCCCAACTCCGGCCGCGCTCGGCATCACCGTGGGCAGCCGCCTCTGGCCACCAAATGCCTCAACCGACCTCCTAATCCGTTTGCCCAGACCTTACTCGTGCTCCACAGCTAATTGCCGCAGCCCAATTTCAACTGAAGCCTCATCCCCGGTGTGCGCCGTCCGCCGCCGTCTTGGCCTCACCGTGGGACGCTTGTCTCCGGCACTCCCCAACCTCGGTCGTCTCAATTCCGAGCATCTCCACCTCGCCCCGAAGCTATTCAACCCCTTTCCCGCCCCTCCCCAGCCACCGGAGCACATCCCCGCTGTTTTCCCACCGCCGCCGGCCGCAAGCCTCCGTCGCGCCGCCACTGTTAGCTACCCCCACCCAATTCCTGTCGCCCACGGGTGCGCAAGAAACCCCTAGTGCTCCCCCACCCCTCCGACCTCACCGCCGGCGATCGTCGTCGCCGGGGTAAGCCGGTCAACCCCACGACCTCTGCCTTGACCGGGGGAAGGGACTGCGGGTTAGAAGAGAAAGGGACCTAAGGGGTTTTGTGCAAAGGATTAGACTCATAGGAACAGTTCTGTCCAGGGACTTCTGCGTAAAGGTGTTTGTTATTTTATGTGAGTAGTGATTCTGTTTTGTAAAATCCATAGAAATTCGTAGAAATTTCCAAAAAATGTCAAATAAATTTTACTGGAAACTAGACTTCAAATCCTACAGCTTTGGTTAATAGAGTTTACTGTGAAACCAAATAGTTTTGGATTTATTTTAAGTTTAAAGTAAATGGGGTAAAGGATGCATAACTTTCACATGCTTGCTTTATTTCTTGTAATTTTTGGTATGTGGTTTCCTTAGGTCATGTGTAGGCCTGAGAAAAAGTTTCAAACTCAACCTTATTTTGTAGTTTAAGTTCTTTTGAATTTGGGCAATTCAAATTTGAAATACTATGAAATTAATTAAGCATTTTCCTTAGGCTTAATTAACTAGATTTTTTTTGTCATAATCTGATATGTTGATAATTAGTCTATAATGAAATTTTCAAAACTTTATAATTCTATTTGTCTAAATTTGAATTTAAACTTAATAGTTATATTCAAATCCAAATGTTTTAGCTCCTGTTCCAATAACTCCAATACGCTAATCACGACTTAATTATGAGTGCTATCTCAAAACTAAACCCCCTTCTGTTTTGTGAGTTCACATATGATAACTGCTTGGAATGCAACTTTATCGTGAATTAAAATAATTTCATATGCACCTTTTTGAATGTGATACTGCATTGCATGTAGATACGACTACTTCCGCGCACGATACTTATGAGATCTCCTAGAAGTCTGTAAAGGATATTTCTGAAGACCAAGTGAACATCACCAAGGGATTATCTGAAGCCCCGAACTAAAGTTCGGAAGATAATAATACTAACATCTCTGACTTCAGCCCCACCAGTAAAGGCAAGCCCCGGACATAACCCACTATTTTTATTACACTGCAACCTATATCTATTTACGTATTCTATGCATTAAGTTCTTAGGAATTGCTTGAAACCCTAGTTGCATTCTCCTAGGAACCAATGTGATGGATACTAGTACTTGAGTCCGACTAGCTGCTATGCTAATAGGGCCGGTAGAAGTCGGGTGATTTCCTGTCACTCGCGCGATATAGGAGTTGTAATGTTTATATTCCTATTTTCACTATAAGGATGCCGGACGGGAGTTTGTAAGGTATCATGGTCGAGATGATACCCCGTCTGTGTTGATGAATCTGATAAGGTCGCAGTGTGTGGTAGTGCGGGTTAAGCGTTTGAAAGTACTAGCCACATGCCGTGAGTTATGGGTAAGCGGTAAGCCTAGTAGCCAATCGGCCCGAGGAGTGGACATACCTCCCACCACATGTATTTGGTTCTTCTGGTTACTTATGTTCGATTGGGGAAATACGTGTTGCAAGGGCAACCAGGAATACGGGTTTTGTAGTCGCGCTACAGACGTATGTCCTGCACTTTGGGAGTGCGTATGTTCCTGCAGTAGCTTGTGGTGGACCTGTCCACGAGTCGGAATGAAAGGCAAATGGTTGCTTCGGAACTATCGTTGGATGTTCCAAGCGTGTGAGTTAGGTTTACCTTGCAAGGTTGAAAATTCGATTCTGAATCGTCCGCTTCTCACGAAGATTGAGACTGCTTGATCCCTTTACCACATAGAGTAACAAGAGCAATGTTATGATCATTAAAGATGATGTTTGGCTAAAGATCTTACCATGCTTGAGTAGTTATAGGTGCTCACCTAGAATGGATAATCAACTAGAACCTGAAAGGTAAAAGTTGAAATTAAGGATCTACTCTTTGTTGCTTTTCAGCTGAAACTAAACCCAGAACCATTATAAGCTTTCATAAGTCTAGTTATGGGCTAAGTATACCCAATTCCGGGTAAGCCTTGCTGAGTATTAGTATACTCAGTCTTGCTAGTTATATGTTTTGCAGGTAATGTCTTGAAGACCCTACTCTTCCCTTGCCTTGGCCCTGTGCTCTTTCAAAAGATTGGTCCGTGGAATGGGATCCGTCCTCGGCCAACATTGATGGTATCGAGTGATGTCGTGCTCGGGCTTAGCATGACATCCATTTTAACAACGTATTGTAATTATCACGTATGTTTTCCGCTGCTAAAAACCATAGTTTTAACAGTTTGTAATCTTTTCTCTGAATTTGATACTTCGTACCTCTTTTGGATACCCTTGTAATGCAATTTTCTCTGTGATGTAAAAATGTGATGGTGATTGTATCTCTGGACTCACCTTCGTGTGAGGTAACCTTATTTGATCCTGTGTATCGGTGGTTTATCGGGACGTTACCCGACAGGCCAATGGATTATACCGTTTGAAGCACGTTGGAGCCCTCTAGAGTGGACTCGCGTACTTGAGCCGGTATAATTCAGGTTGGTTCTGCCACAGTATGATCTAACTTTCATATTTTAGTTTTCAAATTCTAGTTTCATTAATCATTCTAGGTAAGCACCTATTCTAGACAAACAAGGTAGAGATTACATCCATCAAGATTGCTCCAGCAATAGTTATTGTTCTTGTTCTATGTGGCAGAAGGAATAAGCAGTCTCAATCTTCACGAGAAACGTATGATTCTGAATCAAATTTCCAAAATCTGCAAGGCAAACCTAACTCACACGCTTGGAACATCAAATGATCGTTCCGAGCAACCGTTTGCCTTTCATTCCGACTCGTGGAACAGGGCCACCACAAGCGACTGTAGGACTATACGCACGCCAATGTGCAGGACATACGTCTGTAGCGCGACTACATGACCGTACTTCTGTCCGCTGCGCGGAACGTACTCCCGCACGTCGGTGCGTGTGAAAAACCAAATTACGAGTGGTGGGAGGTATGCCCACTCCTCGGGCCGATTGGTTACTAGGCTTACCGCTTTCCATATTTCACGGCATGTGGCTAGTACTTTCAAACGCTTAACCACCACTACCACACACTGCGACCTTATCAACTTTTATCAACACAGATGGGGTAACCTTCCGAGTCATGATACTGTACATGACCCCGTCCATCATCCTTATAGTGATTGTAGAATAGTAAACATTCAACTCCTATATCGCGCGAGTGATAGGAAATCACTCGACTTCTGCCGGTCCTATTAGCAAAGCATCTATTCGATAAGGACTCAGGCTCAATACATAGGTTACTAAGATTCATGCGTCTAGGTTTCATTACAACTCCTAAACTTTAATGCACAATATAGATATATATAACTTAATAAGTGCAATAATTTGAAATACTGAGTTATGCACCGGGGCTTGCCTTCTTGAGCGGGGCTGGGGTCAGGAATGTCAGAAACTTCTGAACTTTGGTTCGGGGCTTCAGTTATAATCTTGGTGACGTTCGCAGGATCTTCAGAAATCCTTTGCTCGGATTCTGAGACTAGCTCGCAGTCTCCGTCATCGAGTGCTGCTGACTCTACATGATATGCAATAATTTAAATTAGGTGGTTCTAGAGTTAAGTATTTTATTTCATGATAAAGTTACAATCCAACCAATTGATAAATACAACTTCATAAAATAGGACATTTGAATTCAAATTTACTAAGTATACTTTTTAATTCAATATTAATTTACTTAATTTAATAGAATTAAGTCAACAAGTTTTATTTTTATTTTGAAATCCACAAAGGCTCTAGCCTTGAATTTTTGTAGGTAAGCTATCTTCTAGTGGAGGAGCTTACTGTGAATTTTTCATAATTTTCTGAAAACAGAAATTAAAGTGTTTGAATTAAGTTCAGATTTCAAGTTTAAATGCAAACCTTAAGCAAAACAGTGTTGTAAATTCTCAAAATATTTACTATGGACTACTCTATTGTAGAACATCACATGGTAAAACGATCTAAGTATGAAAACTTTAGTAACATGCTTGAATAAATTTAAACTATTTCTAGCTTGATTTGCATAAGTTTAAATTAATTCAAACTAGGGTTCAGTACTATAATTGAATTTTTCACACAAGATCACTTATATCTTAATCAAGCTACTCAACAAAATTCACAGGAAATAAAGTTAACATGCAAAAGTTACACACAAGATACACTTTTGTTAAACTTTAAAATAACTCTAAAAATATTTGGTTTCAAACTGAACTCTACTAACAAAAGTTGTAGAGTTAAACTTCTGGAGTACAACAAAATTGGTTTGGTAATTTTTGGATTTTTCTACAAATTCCTATGGATTTTACAAGTTGGCTGATTTGAATTAGAGAGGGCGTACTGATTTCCTATAGAAAGGCCCCTGGAAAGATTCAAATCCTTGCAATTGGGTCCTTGGCCGGGCTACACAGGAAAACCGATCAGTGCTTATCAAATTTCGGCGAGGGGGCTCACCGGCGGTGAGGGGCAAGTGGGGGAAAAGGTTCAGGGGTTCACGGCAGTCACAGGGGTGGCTAGTGTTGGGGAAGAGAAGGGCCGAGGTGGCGGTTCGATGGCGAACAGAGACGGGCGGCGGAGCTTCGAGGGGCGGTGTCGGCGTTCCAGTTTTTCGAAGTGCCGGAGGGCGGCGGGGAAGTGGCTAAATAGCTTATACGTGATGATGTGGTGCTGGTGGTGTGCTTGGCCGGGGCTAAGAGGCGATGGATCGACAGGATGACGGCGAGGCCGAGCGGCGGCGGGAGCTCGAGCTCACTGGCGCAGCGGTCCGGTCATTCTGGTGCAAGAGAGCGAAATTGGGCGGGCTTGTGAGCTTCAGTGGGTCGCGGCGGTGCTCTAGGAGCACTGGATCGGGGATGGGAAGTGGCTGTGGCAGCTGTTGACGGTGAGCCGAGGCAGCGGCGGTGCTCCGGCGGGGTGTGGTGGTCGGGAAAGAGAAATTCAGTGGAAATGCACTTGTGTGAGCGCAAGAGGGAGTCCGTGGGAAGCTCCAGGATGTGCTTAAGGCCTAGAAGAAGGCACGGCTGAGCGAGAGCAGGTGCTGGCGGCCGGTGGGGTGCATGGCGGCTCGGGTGGCGGCGGCGCAACGTGGAGAGGCAGGAGCAGGCCAGCGCGGGCCGGGGAAGCGGCGGTGCGGGTGCTGGGGCGGCATGTGGCGCGAAGAGGAGCGGCGTGGGGGCAGTGGGTGCTCGGCACATGGTCGGCGAGGGCGGCGGGGCGTCGGGCAGAGAGGAAACAGAGCAGAGGGGCTGGAGGTAGATGAAGGGGACTTAGTTGCAATTTCCCAAAAGTGCAGGGACTCCACTGTAAAGCCTAGTTAACTTTCAAACCATAGCTCAAATGGAAATGTGCCCAAAAGCAAAAGTGTAGAGTTCGAAAAGATCTACAACTTTTCTCTAAGGTTCAATGGAAAAAGAGCTAAGGATTTGAAATTAACTTAAAACTTGGTAAAGTTTTAAACTTTAATTAAATCCTATTTAAAATCTACACCACACTTGCATCCTTTGGGTAGTTTCACCTATATTTGCGGTTTAAAAGCAAGTTCTTGACTTTTGCAAAACAACCTTCATATATTTTGATTTTACCTCCCATTCTCACCCATTTAACACTAGAGGACCTAAATTTTTCAGAATTATATAAAAATATCCTTTTCCCTTAGCATTTAAATTTTAGCACACATACAGAAGATCAAACATGCACACTTTATAATAGAATTTAGTGTGTCTTAACCCTAAATACCTGAATGTCACAACCTTCCCCCCTAAAAAGAATCTCGTCCCGAGATTCCGAAAAAGAATGGAATCGGGCAATTAGATTTGGGAATTGGCTCAAAGGAATTCTGGAAAATTTCGTTGAAGATAGGATTCAGTTTCCTAAGTCACTTCTTCTTTAGTATGATGATTCCACTGAATTTTGAACATCTTGATGGTTTCTCTTCTGGTACTTCTCTCTTTGGTGTCTAGCACTCTGATGGGATGTTCGATATAAGTTAGATCAGGTCCGATTTCGATGGCTTAGGGATCGATGATCTCGGTAGGAATTTTGATACACTTCCTAAGTTGAGATATATGGAATATATCATGAATGGCCGCTAATAAAGGAGGAAGTTGCAGATGATAAGCTACGAGTCCACAAACTTCGATAATCTCAAAGGGTCCGATGTATCGAGGAGCAAGCTTCCCTTTTATGCCGAACCGTTGAATATCTCGAGTAGGAGATACTCGAAGATACACGAAGTCTCCAATCTGGAACTGTAACGGTCTCCTTCATATGTCAGTGTAGCTTTTCTGTCAAGATTGGATGGCTTTGAGATTATTCTGAATAGTCTTCACCTTTTCCTCGGCTTCAATGACAAGGTCAGGTCTAAAGATTTTACGCTCGCCGGTTTGTGACCAACTCAAAGGAGTTCGGCATCGGCGACCGTATAATGATTCGAACGGAGCCATCTTGAGACTTGTTTGATAACTATTGTTGTAAGAAAATTCTGCCAATGACAAACATTTGTCCCAATTCTTGTCATACTGAAGTACGCAGGCTCTAAGCATATCTTCCAGAATCTGATTTATCCTTTCAGTCTGTCCGTCTGTCTGAGGATGATATGCGGAGCTTCGAATTAACTTAGTTCCAAGAGCATGTTGAAGTTGCTCCTAGAAACGAGCAATGAATTGCGCTCCATGATCAGAAATGATCATCTTAGGTATTCCATGAAGACAAACGATTTGATCTAAATAGATCTCGGCATACTTTTTGGCGTTGTATGTAGTATGCACGGGAAGGAAATGAGCGGTCTTGGTTAATCGATCAACGATTACCCAAATGGAGTCATGCTTTAGAGAGGTGTTGGGTAAACCAACAATAAAATCCATGCTGATATCCTCCCACTTCCAAGAGAGAATGGGTAGAGGTTGAAGAATACCAGCAGTCCTTAGATGACTGGCCTTAATCCTTTGGCAAATGTCACATTCCGAAACATACTTTGCGATCTCTCGCTTCATACGAGTCCACCAAAAGTTCTGTTTCAAATCCTAGTACATCTTGGTACTGTCAGGGTACATGGAGAATTTGGACAGATGGGCCTCGTCCAATATCTGCTTACGAAGCTTATGGTCCTTGGGTACAATGATACGCTCGTTGAAACATAGAACCCCTTCGTGATCTACTCGAAAGCACTTGTATTCTTCTTGTCTTTGTGCTAACTTTTGCTTGATGATTCTAACCCCTTTGTCACGCTGTTGTGCCAGAACATTGTTATCCTTAAGCGTAGCTTCAACTGAGAGATGGTTCAAGCTACCTTGGGAAATGATTTCAAGATTAAGCTTTCTCATCTCCCAACAAAGAGTTTCATCGAAAGCCTCGATAGATAAGCAAGAGCAATGCGCCTTGCGGCTAAGTGCATTCGCAACGACGTTGGCCTTGCCTGGATGATAGTGTACTTCTAGATCATAATCCTTGATAAGTTCTAGCCAGCGTCTTTGCCTCATATTTAGATCTATTTGCGTGAAAATGTACTTGGGGCTTTTATGGTCAGTATAGATATGGCACTTTGTACCCATCAGATGATGTCTCCAGATCTTAAGTGCATGGATGACAGCTGCGAGTTCAAGATCATGGGTAGGATAGTTTTGCTCATGAGTCCTGAGTGCTCGCGATGCATAAGCAATCACTCGGTTGTCCTGCATAAGCACACAACCAAGTCCGATTCCCGAAGCATCGCAATAGATGTCAAAAGGTTTGGAAACATCAGGTTGAGCCAGGACTGGGGCAGTAGTGAGATGTGCTCTGAGAGTGTGAAATGCATCTTCACATTTCTGATCCTAGGAAAATTTAACTCTTTTCTTTAGTCGTTCAGTCATGGGCTTGGCTATTCTTGAGAAATCAGGAATGAAATGATGATAATAGCCAGCTAGGCCAAGAAAACTACGAATCTGATGGACTGACATAGGTGGTTTCCAGTCCAATATTTCTTGAACTTTGCTGGGATCAACGGATATACTGTTACTGGAGATGGTATGTCCCAGAAATTTAACGGTATCCAGCCAAAACTCGCATTTGTAGAATTTGGCGTACAAGTGGTGGTCTCTTAATCTCTGAAGAACAATATGGAGATGTTTCGCATGATCTTCTAGATTTTTAGAGTGATTCAGGATGTCATCAATGAAGACCACAACGAATTTATCAAGTTCTTGCATGAAGACAGAGTTCATAAGATGTAACACCCTAATGTAAATTCCCCAAATTTTAAGGAATTTATTTGGGCTTAAATAAAATTTCCAGGGTTTTCTCTAATTTATCTCGCATTTAAAGTAATTTTATAACGCAAGTAATTAAAATTTATCATTGGATCAACTTGCTTGTGCATTCATGCTGGAGCATTGTTTTATTTGTGTTGAGTTGTAGGGTTTGAATTCAAACTTATTTGAATTCAACTACATTTGTTTGAATGCTTAGAGTATAGAAAAAGAAAAGGTAAAGAAGAAGGAAAGAAACCAGCCCAACCCTCTCTCAGCCCGGCCCACCTCCTTTCCCTCTCCCTCTCTCCCCCTCGGGCCCTTCTCCCCTCCTCTCTCCCGCATGGGCCACCCGAGGCCCAGCACCCCTCCCCTCTCCCCTTCCCGCGTGGGCCGCACCTGGGCCGTTTCCTCCCTCAGCTCGGCCTCCCCGCTCGCGCGACCTCCTCTCCTTTCTCTCTCTGCCAGGCAGGTCCCGTGCGTCAGCACCTCTCTTTCCCCTCTCCCCCTTCTTCCCCGGTGCGCAACGGCCTCCGAAGTAAATAGTTTTAATAAAGTTTGCCAAGACTAAAAGCTAATGCAGTTGAGTCAGCTAGCCTAGAGCCTCATAGTTTGTGTTATACTTGTTGAGTACTAGTTTGTACTCACACTTGCCTCTCTACTCTTCTATTCTATTTCGGATATCTTCGACTGCTGCTCAGTGCCCGGCAACGTGGAGGACTACATCGGCGGACTCGACGATTTCTAGGCGTTGTCTCCCAGTTGACGTCCCTATGGCGCCCTACTCTTCATGTATTTATTTTACGCTTCCGCATTCCTTGAACTGATTCTTAATTTAGTTGTAATAAAGATACTCATTTTATAATTTATGCGCTTTTATTCGTGACATGTGTTGTGATATCTTGGTAATCTGTTGTATATATGCATGACTTGATCCTAGCGCATATATGATTGCTCGATTTATGTTCTTATAAATCGGGTGTGATAGATTGGTATCAGAGCCGTGTCGACTGTAGGACGAAGCCTAGATAGAACTGGTCGAGTTTAGGACTTCTTTTCTCTTGCCTTGCTTCTGCAAATCTTCTAACATCATTCCCTACTTCTATTCCTTGAGTCTTAAGTCCTTGATTTGCTATCTCTCTCCTGTCCTTTCTGAGAAATAGTTTGAGTCTCCGTAGACGTTGGCCGGAGTGTCTAACCCTATAAGCTATAAGTTTAAGCTATCCCAATGAAAATACGCTAGAACAAGTGTGTTAGTCGAGTAGTGTGATAAACTCGACTAAGTTGTGAACGTTGGATGTTTGTTATTGTGCAAATGTGTGATTTGGATTTTTGGTTGATTGCATAGGTTAGAAGTAAAAAAAATTCTTTATGCAAATCGATCTTAACGCAAACTTGAATCGAGTAATAAAAAAAAAATTTGAGATAGATCGTGGGGGTAAAACCGTACATTCCTTTCTCTCTATTTTATCCTGTCAGAGTCTTCCTTCCCGAAGTTATACCATACCTATCTCTTATAAATTTCGCTATGCTGCAAACAGATGGTGAACGCCAGGAGCACCGGCACCGGTTCTGGCCAGCAGGGACAGAACAACCAAAGCACTGACCAGCCGCTGCCGATGCCTCCACCTCTGACTCCGGAGCAGTTTTTCTAGCTCCAGATGCAGATGATGGCCACCCTGAACAATACCGTTCAGACGCTGCAGCAGATTCACGCTCAGCCGCCACCTCCTCCACCGCAGCAGCCCCGCGACAGGAGCGCGGACTTTCTGAGGGGCCATCCGCCGATGTTCGCTCATGCGGCTGATCCACTTCAGGCTGACGATTGGCTTCGTCAGGTGGAGCGCCAGTTGGATGTCGCTCAGTGCGATGACAGGGATCGAGTCCTGTACGCAGCAAGACAGCTACGAGGCTCAGCCCTCGATTGGTGGGAGTCCTACCCAGCTCGGGACCGCGACACCCTCACTTGGGTCCAGTTCCGGGAGCGGTTTAGGCACCACCACATCTCTGCTGGAGTGATGAAGATGAAGCACAAGGAGTTCCTTGCGCTTAAGCAGGTAAGCTCGAGTAAAATCTTTCCGCGATTTCTTTTTGAGCTCAGACCCACCCTTGCTATAAGAAATGCCGAGCAAATTCCCATATTCTTTCCGGTGATTTTCATTTCAGGGAGCTATGACGTGACGGAGTACCGTGACCGCTTCCTCCAGCTCGCTCGCTATGCCCCCGCTGAGGTTGCCCATGATGGCGATAAGCAGGAGCGCTTCAGGGAGGGACTGGATGACCACCTGGAGTACGCGCTCATGAACTACCGCTTCGACAACTTCAACCAGCTGGTTGATGCTGCCCTCAACACCGAGCGCAAGCGCCGGGAGATTGAGGACAAGAAGAGGAAGATGGCTCCTGCTGCGTCGGGTAGCAACACTCGGCCTCGATACCAGTACCCGCAGCAGCAGCAGCAGCACCAGAGGCAGGTCCAGCAGTACCAGCAGCGTTAGCAGCAGTACCCGCCTCGTCCTCAGCAGCAGCAGCAGGCGGGACCGGGCCAGAGGCTTCCAGCATCTCCGGCACGCTCTGCTCCACCGGCTCCACCAGCTCCGTGGCAGGGAGTGCCTACTCCTCCTGCCGGGCAGCAGGCTCCAGCATTCCCACGGGCATGCTATCACTGCGGCGAGCCGGGGCACTATGCCAACGTCTGTCCCCGGAAGGTGCAGGCAGGACAGCAGGGGCGTGCAGCACCGCCCAAGGCCCCAGCTCAGGGCAGGGTGAACCACGTGACGGCCGAGTCAGCAGCCGAGGCTCCTAACGTGGTCACTGGTACGTTTATGGTCAACACCCATCCTGCTACAGTGCTTTTTGATACTGGTGCTACGCATTCTTTCATCACTCAGTCTTTTGTCGAGCATCATGGTATTCCTACTAGCACATTAAAGAGGTGCATGTTAGTATCTTCACCGGGAGGGCAGTTGAGGTCTCATATCATCTGTCCTAGAGTCAGTGTTGTCATGAGGGGGGTAGAGTTCAGTGCTAATTTGATGGTGCTAGACACCAAGGGTATTGATGTGATCCTCGGGATGGAGACTCTTGCTAAGTGGGGAGTCCGGATAGATTGTGCTCAGAGGACGGTTCTTCTGTCAGCACCGGATGGTCAGGAGGTTACCGTTGGTGCCACAGAGCCTTCTGGATTTCTTCATCAGATGGAGGCTAGACCCATGGATGGTATTCGCGTGGTGTCCGAATTCCCGGATGTCTTTCCGGATGATTTTCCAGGTATGCCGCCTGATCGCGACATTGAGTTTTCTATTGATCTCTTGCCTGGCACAGCTCCTATTGCTAAGAGGCCCTATCGTATGGCTCCTGTTGAGCATGAGAAAGTTAAGAAGACTATCGACGAGTTGCTAGCTAAGGGCTATATCCGTCGTAGTTTCTCTCCTTGGGCTTTCCCTGTATTGGTCGTAGAGAAGAAGGATGGTGCGAAGAGAATGTGCGTTGATTATCGGGATCTGAATGCAGTCACCATCAAGAACAAGCATCCATTGCCCCGTATTGAGGATCTCTTTGATCAGCTTCAGGGTGCTTGTGTATTCTCGAAGATTGATCTGCGTTCGGGTTATCATCAGCTGAAGATTCGTTCTAAGGATATTCCGAAGACGGCATTCACCTGCAAGTATGGGCTATACGAGTATACGGTCATGTCTTTTGGCTTGACCAATGCTCCTGCTTTCTTCATGCATCTGATGAACAAGGTTTTCATGGATTAACTGGACACCTTTGTGGTGATATTCATTGATGATATCCTGATATATTCCAAGTCAGAAGCAGAGCATGAGAAGCATCTGAGGCTTGTGTTGCAGAGGCTTAGAGAGCACAAGCTGTATGCCAAGCTCAGCAAGTGCGAATTTGGATTGACGAGGTTCCATTCTTCGGTCATGTTATCTCCAAGGGAGGTATTGCTGTGGACCCCGGGAAGGTGAGGGATGTGCTTGACTGGGTGGTACCACAGACAGTGAAGGAAGTCCGCTCTTTTCTGGGCTTAGCAGGTTATTATCGGAGGTTCATTGAGAATTTCTCCAAGATTGCGAAGCCTTTGACTTCCTTGCTGGAGAAGGGTGTGGATTTCTCTTGGACTGATGAGCGTCAGAAGGCCTTCGAGAAGCTGAAGAAGAGGTTAACTACGGCGCCAGTCCTTACTTTGCCAGACCAGAGCAAGAGGTTCACAGTGTATTGTGATGCTTCGAGGGATGGTCTTGGATGTGTCCTGATGCAGGAAGGCAGAGTGATAGCTTATGCTTCGCGGCAGTTGCGCCGGCACGAGCTGAATTATCCCACTCATGATCTGGAGTTAGCCGCAGTTGTGCATGCTCTGAAGATATGGAGGCATTACTTGTTTGGGCAACAGTGTGATATTTACACCGATCACAAGAGCCTCAAGTATATTTTCACTCAGAATGAGCTGAACATGCGGCAGCGAAGATGGCTAGAGTTAGTCAAGGATTATGACCTGGAGATTCACTATC
Source organism: Panicum hallii (assembly GCF_002211085.1). Classification (NCBI taxonomy): domain Eukaryota; kingdom Viridiplantae; phylum Streptophyta; class Magnoliopsida; order Poales; family Poaceae; genus Panicum; species Panicum hallii. Next base: position 40,238,400 of record NC_038044.1, read on the forward strand.
ATCCGGGCAAGGCTAATGTTGTGGCAGATGCTCTGAGCAGGAAGAGCTATGTTAACATGGCCGTGGCTTTTCAAATGCCTCAGGAGTTATGCGAGGAGTTTGAGCAGTTGAGTCTCGGTTTCTTGCATCACACCTCGGGTACATCATTCGAGGCCAAACCCACTCTAGAGGCAGAGATCAGGCAGCATCAGAAAGAAGATAAGAAGCTGCAAGAGATTCGTGAGCTGCTTAAGATTGGCAAGGCACCGCATTTCAGAGAGGATGATCAGGGTACCTTGTGGTACAAGGGTCATATATGTGTGCCGGATGTGAATGACCTCAGGAAGCTAATCTTGAGTGAGGCTCATGATACGGCATATTCCATTCATCCGGGCAGCACAAAGATGTATTATGATCTCAAGGAACGATTCTGGTGGTATGGGATGAAGCGTTCCGTTGCGGAGTATGTGGCTATCTGTGACACTTGCCAGCGTGTCAAGGCAGAGCATCAGAGGCCAGCAGGGTTATTGCAGCCGTTGAAGATTCCAGAGTGGAAATGGGAGGAGATCACTATGGACTTCATTGTGGGATTGCCTCGTACTCAGAAGGGGTACAACTCTATATGGGTAGTAGTGGATCGGTTGACGAAGGTTGCCCACTTCATTCCGGTGAACACTACTTACTCTGGCGCTAGACTCGCAGAGTTGTACATCTCCAGAATCGTCTGTCTGCATGGTGTTCCGAAGAAAATTATATCTGATCGAGGATCTCAGTTCACTTCACGGTTCTAGGAGCAGTTGCATGATTCGTTGGATACGAAGCTGCGTTTCAGCACTGCTTATCATCCTTAGACAGATGGGCAGACAGAAAGAACCAACCAAGTGTTGGAGGATATGCTTCAAGCCTGTGCTATTCAGTATGGTACCAGCTGGGATAAATGCCTGCCTTATGCAGAGTTTTCGTATAACAATAGTTACCAGGCCAGTCTGAAGAAATCTCCTTTCGAGGCCCTGTATGGTCGGAAGTGCAGGACTCCGCTGTATTGGGATCAGATTGGCGAGAGGCAGGTGTTTGGTCCGGATATTGTTGAAGAGGCAGAGCAGTTGGTACAGCAGGTGCGCGAGAACCTGAGGGTCGCACAGACTCGTCAGAAGAGCTACGCGGATGTTCGTCGTCGAGATCTGACCTTTGCAGTGGGTGATCATGTATACCTGAAGGTCTCGCCGATGAGAGGAATCCGCAGGTTTAATGTGAGAGGGAAGCTAGCCCCTCGATACATTGGTCCGTTCAAGGTGTTGGAACGGAAAGGTGAGGTGGCATATCGTTTGGAGTTACCTCCCAGTCTCTCAGGAGTGCATGATGTGTTTCATGTGTCTCAGCTGAAGAAGTGCTTGAGGGTGCCAGAAGAGCAAGCACCGCTAGAAGGGTTAGATGTGCAGGAGGACCTGACTTATATCGAGCATCCGGTGAAGATTCTGGAGACATCCGAGAGGGTTACTAGAAACAAGAAGATCAAGATGTGCCGTGTTCAGTGGAGTCACCACAAGGAGGATGAGGCTACTTGGGAGCGAGAAGATGAGTTGAGGAAGACATACCCCGATCTCTTTGCTAGCTAGCCTATCCGAATCTCGGGACGAGATTCCTGTAAGGGGGGTAGGTTTGTAACACCCTAATGTAATTTTCCCAAATTTTAAGGAATTTATTTGGGCTTAAATAAAATTTCCAGGGTTTTCTCTAATTTATCTTGCATTTAAAGTAATCTTATAACGCAAGTAATTAAAATTTATGATAGGATCAACTTGTTTGTGCATTCATGCTGGAGCATTGGTTTTATTGGTGTGGAGTGTATAGAGTTTGAATTCAAATTTATTTGAATTCAACTAGATTTATTTGAATGGTTAGAGTATAGAAAAAGAAAAGGAAAGGAGAAGGAATAAAAGATGGCAGCCCAAACCTCCTCCTTGGCCTGGCCCAATTTTCTCTCCCCCTCTCCCCTCTTCCTTCCGCATGGGCCACGCCCCGGCCCACTTTTCCCCTCAGCCCGGCCACCCCACGCGCTCTCCTCTCTCCCTCGCTGCCACCCCGGGCCTGCATGTCGGCGCCACCTCTCTCCCCGCCCACGGCCCGCTCTCCCTCCTTTCTCTCTCTGGCAACGCGGCCCCGCGCATCAGCGCTTTTTTCCCCTTTCTCTCTTCCTCCCCGGCGCGCAACGGCCCCCCCCCCCCCGAAAGCTCCGGCGAGCTCCTCTCCCCTGGGCCCGCGCGATGAGACCCCCGGCCGGGCTTTATCTGACGACCCCGAGCCCCCCTGCGTTCCCATCCCTACCTTGGTGGCGCTCCCGAACCCTAGGACCTCCCTCCACGTCGCTCCGCCGCCGCACCTCCTCTGTGCCACCGTGGACTCGCCCCTCCGCCGCACCGCAGACTTCCTCGAGCCACGACGCAGTTTCGCCACGTGCCCAGGAACCTCTCTGAAGCTTCAATTCCAACCCCATCCCCTGCGGCCACTTGATTTGCGCGTGAACAACTCCGGTGAGCCCTCTGTCCGTCGTGCGATTCCTGGATGCCGGCGATCCCGGGACCTTCCTCACCCCCTCTACACCTCCACAGGTCCCGCGCGGACTCCCTCAACGGATCAGCAGGCACAGGGCACCCCTGCAACGACCGTTCGCGTGCGCAGCACCGGTTTCCACCGCCGGACGTCACCGGCGACGCCTCTGCACGCAGCCTCCAGCCAATCTCCGCCTCGGTGAGCAGCACATCATCTCCCGTAACCTTTTGCGCTAGGTGTGGTAGTCTGTAAACCCCCGCAGCAGCCCAACAACGGCACGCCGGCGACCCCGTGCCGCCCCCGCCATGGGGAGCCATGACCCGAACCCTAATCCACCACCTCGAGTACCTGGACGTGTTCGCCATGTCCTGCTCCCGCTCCCGGACCAGATCGTGTCCAAAACCAAGCCCGGAGCACCAAGTTAGGCCAGCTCCGACGAAGCGCCGCCGCGGGAAGGAGCTCCGGTGACCTCCTCCGCCGTCCTGTGCGTCCTTTCATCCCTAGCCATGAGATCCAGGATGAGTGGATGAGATTAGATCGCGCACGCTTAGATCTGAGCCGTGAGATCGAGATCCAAGGGATCTAAATCGCGCGTACCGGTTCGGGGTAGGAGTGAATCAGAGCCGTCCAATTCAAGATCTGCGATCTGGATTAGATTCGTTTAAGTATAGGTCCGGACCGTTCGATTTAGATCGGATGCCGTGGTGAGCGCGTACCCCTTCGCGGGAGAGATCTAATCTGGGCCGTTAGGATTAGATCTGACGATCCAGATTAAAGCGTACCCCTTCGGCCTGGTATTCTTGCTAAAGAGCCCTATCTTTTAGAGAAATAAACCCGCAGTCCTAGTTAGTTGAGAAATAATTCCAGAACGACCCAGAATCTTGCACGGACCCCCCCCCCCTCGAGCTTCCTGGAATTAGTACCCGCAGTCCATGTCCGGTGTTTTCACGTGTTAGCCCCTGCGTCTAGCCTTTAATTACATTTAAGCCCCTGGTTTTTGCGCAGAACCCCTTAGAACCTTCAGTTTTCTTGCAGAAAGGTCCCTGGACCTTGTTTCAAGCGTAGATTTCGCGTCTTAGCTCCGTTTTAGGTGTTCTTTATGTCCACGCAATCGTTGTAACACGTAGAATAGCTTTAGAATAGTTTTGTGTGCTGTTCCCATGTATTGGTGTACTGTTCTCTTATAGTTTGCTATTGTGTGCGCATGTGTGTATGTCTGGACCATGCTTGATGATCGTGAGTAGACGCGGAGCCTTTGGACCAGTACCAGGAGCCACCATCTTCTGAAGCTTTTAAGCAGCAGCAGGAGAACTTTGAGGAAGGCAAGTATAACATGAACATCCTATCACTCTTAAATATAATTTCATACTGCATTTTAATACTGTATGCCTATAAGGACTTGCCTAGCCACTTTATATCCTATATAAATATCCTTTGGGTTGCATTATGGTTAGTTGTGCTAGGTTGCTGCGCTATAACAAACTTGGTCCTTTTTAATTAAATTTGATTAATGGTCTTATGCAATTTAATCCTGAGCGTGGCCCTCTGTGCTGTGTGCTTGAGTGGCTCACGTCTCCGTAAAAGATGTTTTGTTAGAAACTGGTTTAGGGGGCCGGCACGGTGCTTAGTGCTTGGTTGGCCACTCTCCATAAGGACCGGTTCATAGAGCGACAACCTGGGACAACCGCGCAACCACAAGACCGGAATGGGACGGTCTTGACTTACTAATTAGGTCGTGTTGGTTCGGGAGTAACTTACCTGCGTGGGCAAGAGGGGTGGTAAGCTTCAATGGTCCCTGCTCCTCCGGCTTGGTCTGTGCTGTGTGTCTTGTACCCCCGGAGGTGGGCCCCATCGTCGCTGATCCAGAATCCTTAGCGGTTACACCTTACCAACGTGATCCTTTGTAACGGTCTCGTAATGTGCTTGCTAGCCATCTCACCTAAGGAAGTGTGATGAACAACTAGCGTAGCCCACGACTTGTGGGTAAAGTTGTGCAACCTCTCGAGAGTGTAAAACTAATATATCAGCTGTGCTCACAGTCATGAGCGGCCCAGATCCTCCTTTTGATTAGTGGGGTTATCAACCTTTGATTAGGAAGATTCCCCGGGTGGTTTGGTTTGGATGGTTCTCAGTAGTTCTTAATTAATTTTGATTAATTTATTATGCAATTCGGGTTTATGGTAATTCATCTACTTGTAGTAATTAGCTTAAATAAAATTTGCCAAGACTAAAAGCAAATGCAGTTGAGTCAGCTAACCTTAGAGCCTCATACTCGTGTTATACTTGTTGAGTACAAGTTGTGTACTCACACTTGCATCCTCCTCTCTTCTGTTCTCTTTGGGATACCTTCGACTGCTGCTCAGTACCAGGCGACGTGGAGGACTACATCGGCGGACTCGACAATTTCTAGACGTTGTCTCCCAGTTGACGTCCCTGTGGCGCCCTACTCTTCATGTATTTATTTTACGCTTCCGCATTCCTTGAACTGATTCTTGATTCAGTTGTAATAAAGATACTCATTTTATAATTTATACGCTTTTATTCGTGACATGTGTTGTGATATCTTGGTAATCTGTTGTATATATGCGTGACTTGATCCTGGCGCATATATGATTGCTCGATTTATGTTCTTATAAATCGGGTGTGACAATCCCCTACTTGGAACTGCAGAGGTTTCCTTCTTCTATCTGCGTAGCTTTTCTGTCTGGACTGAGCTATTTTAAGGTTGGCTTGAATAACCTTGACCTTATCTTCGGCTTCGACGACTAGATCTGGTCCAAAGATTTTGCGTTCGTCGGTCTCAAACCAACTCAAAGGAGTTCGACATTTTCAACCGTATAACGCTTCAAAAGGAGTCATCTGAAGACTAGATTGGTAGCTGTTATTGTAAGAGAATTCGGCCAAGGCTAGACATTTGTCCCAGCTTGTACCATAGTGAATAATACAAGCTCGGAGCATGTCTTCAAGTATTTGGTTGATTCGCTCAGTCTATCCATCAGTCTGAGGATGATATGCAGAGCTTCGAATTAGTTTGGTTCCAAAAGCGGATTGCAATTGTTCCCAGAAGCGTGCAATGAATTGGGCCCCTCGATCGGAAATGATGGTCTTAGGGACACCATGTGTCGGGTTTTATCCGGCTGCCCACCGAGGGGTATACCCAAGGTGGTAGGTTTTGGGTTGGGATGCGCCGAGATCAGGAACTCGAAGGTGCAGACAACACAAGATTTAGACAGGTTCAGGCCGCAATATGCGTAATGCCCTACGTCCTGTATGATGGTTTGTATTGCCTTGATGTTGATCTGGTGATCTTGGTTTTGAGGGGGTCCCTGCCCGCCCTTATATATCCGGGGGGACAGGGTTACATGAATCCTAGCCTGATACTAGCTCAGGAACCGTACTCAAGTACAACTCGAGTAGTTTCCTTCTGTATCGACTAGTTCTACTCCGCATGCGGGTAGAATACAACATAAATAAGGTACAGGACACGTCCTATCCCCTAGCCCAATATGGACTCCTTGATGTACATAGACCCGTGGCCCCGGGTCTGATAAGCCCCCGAGCTCTTCGTAGCTGAGTACTGCAGGCTCTTCGAGTACTTCTGAAGCAGTCCTCGACTTCTTTCGAAGCTCCGTCTTGAAATTTCTTTTCGAGTACTCTTCTGACTGCATCGAAGCTATGAGGTGCTCATGCCCCGAATTCTTTCTTTTGTATGGGGTGCGATGAATAATCGCACTCCATATGGAGTAGCCCTCGAGCCTTAGGTTGAATCGAAGAATCAAGCTGAGGGTCAAACTAGTCTTGAGTCTTTTCTTCTTATCCTTCGAGTACTTTCAAAAAATAAGTAGTCGATACCACGTGTCTCACAGCCCCCGAGCCTTGAATCCAAATCTCTCAAGTTTTGGAAAAAAGGATCCCAAAAGTCGTGGCAAAAATGTTCCCTGTTGAGAAAATATAGTTCAAGATGATGTAATTGGCAGAAATTGAACTCGAAATTCAAAAAACCTCTTTTTTCGGAACAATTAACCCTGAAAAAATGGTTAATCAAATAACTACCCAAAAAATCCACCAAAAAACCGCTCGTATTCCAAATATTCCCCTTGTGCGACGCTTCACCTTTTGCACAGTAAACCACTGCCTGACCACTGGTTATTTAGCCTCGCAGTCAGTTAGGGTTCTTCCCGTACCTTCAGATCTCACGCCGCCGCGAGAGAAAAAACAAAAACCTCAACTAAATCTCACCCTGCTGCCACTCCTCTACCGCCCTGCATAGTCGAAATCCTTCGAGCCATCGACCGTAGCCCCCGAGCGTTTCGCGAACAAACTCGTAGCTTAGCAGATCCGAAATGGCGCCGAAGAAAATCGACCAGAAGGAACTGAAAGAGGCGCAAGCGGCAACCAGCGAGTGGTCAATTAGTAAGTGCTCATGCCACCATCTCGCAAATTTAGTGCTGGGGATCTGCTTCAAGAGAGAAATCTCATCAATTGGCGCCTTGCCCTTCGCGATCCTTTCCCGATGGAAAATGTCGACGAGATCGTATCCTTTTGCTCTTTTTCTGAACGGGTTCTGGCCCTCCCCACTTGTTTGTTCTTCCGTGGCCTTCTTTATTTCTATGGGATTGAGCTGCAATACCTCAACCCTAACTCAATTTGCCACATCTCAATTTTCATCCACTTCTGTGAAGCCTTCCTTGGAATTGAGCCCCATTGGGCTCTTTTCCGCTATCTTTTCCGTATGAAGCCCCAGCCAACTGCCAAAAATCCATCTGTGATAGGGGGTGCTGGTATCCAACTTAGGCAACATGCCAGTGATAAATACATATCTTACAAATTTCCTTCCAATATCCCCGGGTGGAAACAGCAATGGTTCTACATTGCGAACCACGCCCCCCAACTCCCTGTGCGTTCAGTTAAATCTCCTGTTCAGCGCGCCGAATGGACACTGGAGCCCGCTGAAGCAGAGATGGACCAGGTGAATGAGCTGCTAGAGTTGATCGCCGCACACAAAGAGATGGGGGTAACCGGGGCATCCGTAATGTTGTCATTCTTCAAACGCCGAATTCAACCCATCCAACAGCGCCATACATTAGGATTCGAGTACATGGGTACTGAAGACCCATCTCGTATGTGCGCAGAGGAACTTGGAGACGACGCCGCACTTGTTCGCGTCAAGCAAATTCTGCTGGATATGGAAACCGTCCCCTATGTTCTAGCGGGATTCACAGCCCAGAATCGACCACCGTCGGTAAGTGTTCGACTTCTCGACTGCTTCTTCGATATGGAGATCTAAGACTGATTGATTAACTTGACATAGGATCAAACAGCATTGTACCAGAGTTACCCGCCACAACCCGATCTGCCTCGACCCTATCACATGTTGCCCAGCGCCGCGGCCGAAGCAAAGAGAGCAAAAACCGCTGGCAACGAGTCGGCCGAGGGCAGCAGGGCAACTGGGGAGAGGGCGCAAGCAAACAACTCCTCCGGATCATCCGTGGAGTTATCCGACGACACGCCTCTAATCCCCCGACGGCGCCGGGAGATGCGGAAATGCAAAGCCAACACCGCCGACCTCGCTAGGTAAGTGCTTGTCAAACTATAAAGGTATCGAGTTGTTCTGCTGAATACTGATGACAACTCTGTTTTGTAGTCCTTCGTCTTCTTTGCCCAGCCCCCAACGACAGAGGGTAGTCGAAACACCCCCAACCGGGAATGATGCACCAAAAGCCAGATCCACAGAGGCTGATGGGGCGGACCCGTCGCCTTCTCCTGCAAATGACGTAACAATCGCCGTGGCGGGCGCTGTATCGGGGCAGCTCGCGCCCTCGGCTGAGGCAGCTCTGCCGCCAGCGGTGGGTTCCGTGGCCATCGCCACAATGGGCGCTACGCCCGGTTTGCTTGCGCCCTCGCTGGGGTTGCCCAGCATCCAACGATGAGTGCTGTGGCTATCACCGCGAGAAGCATCACGCCGGTGCTGCCAGCCCCCTCGACTTGTACGCCTTCACCTCCAACTGCAAACGCCGTGGTGAAGAAACCACTGAGGCTGGCGTTCAGGGATCCAGCAATAACCCGATCTCATGTGTAAGCACTGCTCTGGATCTCGTCGTTAGCCATGTATGAGATTCAAAATATCAAAACTTTATGTTGTCTGGGACAGGCCCGCAACAGCAGTGGTGCTGGATGAGCCAGGACTCGAGTTGGCTCCTCCAGCCCCCGAGCCCTTGCCCGAGCTAACCAGTGCACCGGAACCAGCAGAGATAGCGGCTGTAGCCTTGCCTAGCTCGCCGCCGCCCGAGCCCTAGCACGCAAAACGCGAAGTCGGTGGTGATGAGCAAGTCGAGGTCGCCGTTGATGTGCCCGCCAAGAGTGCAGGTAAAGTATCCGGCTGCCCTCAGCCGTAGTCGTCACTTGTTTAACACTTACTTTCTTGCAACAGCCGTCCAGCCATCAGTCGTTGAGGTGGTTGGAGCTGTAGAGGGGACTAGCGCGCAGCCCGCCCTTGGAGAAGAAGTCGAAAATATACTCTAGGCCATTAGCAAGTTTGCCCAGGTAAGAGTCACATGCCCTACTGATGCTGAGTGTGGTTGGATTGTTCATCTCGATCCACCGGAAATGTGCAGGATACGAGCAAGAAGACCCAAGAGCAGGCCACTAGGCTGGAACAATCCGGAAGGCGCATTGACGAACTGACGCGGGAGCGGACCAGCCTGGAGCGTGCTAATGCCGAGCTTTGAAGCCAACTCAAAGAGCAGCGAAAAGCGCATCAAGGTATGACGGATCTTACGCACTAGTTTGTATCATTGGCGATGATTGTGTATTCTGAATCCTGTTCATCACCGCAGAAATTAAGAAACTCATAAATTATAAAGAAGAGCTGCTTACTGACTTGAAGAACATGCTCAATCGCCGCGCAGATGAAGTCGAGAGTCTGCAGAAGGTGATGGCCGACACGGAGAAGCAGTTCGTTGACTGCCTCCAGCAGATCAAGACTCTGGGCGAAGAGAAGGAGAAACGCCAGAAAGAGCTGGAGGAGCTGAAGGCGGCAGCTCAAGAGCTTGTTGAGATGGTGGACCCATGGGAGGACAACTCCGAAGGCGAGCCCCCACTGGTAGATCGTCTTCGTGGAGCGCCACAAAAAATCTTGGACTTCGTCACCAAGGCCGCCGCCACCTACGTGGGTCACGCCTTAGGGCTAGTAAGATCATACTGGCCGAAGGCTCGACTTGAAGTACTCGCATGGGGCGTAGCTGCCGACTGCACTGATGAGAGGTTCCGCGAGTACTTGGTAGAAGCCAGGCTAGTAGCTGAAAAAATTGTAGAAAACATGGTCCAAAACTGAACCCTTAGTGTTTAAGCCTTTTGTAATATAAGAGACCACAGTTATCTTTTATGTAGCCTTATGAGAACTCTGAGAGTATTGTCTCGTCTGAGGCAAAGACCTGCTACTTCTGAGTGCAACGGCTCAGAAGGTAGCCGATATAGCTCTGCCCGTGAGCTTGTCGGGTAAGCCAGATGAAGTCCGACCAAGCGGATCCAACTTGCCCGGAGCGCGCAATATGTGGCGCAGTGACTAGGATGCCTCATAGAAAACAGTCAAAAACTACCCTAAGTATAACGACGTCAGGGGTAGTTGATACAACCCAGCGAAGGGACAAGCCAAACAAGTTAGATAAAAGCCCGAACAAGACGAGCCCAACGAGTCTGGAAAAGACATGATTGTCATCACGATGACACAAATGCGTGTAGCAAGAAGTCGATTTGAATAATATGGGCGTGCCATAGCCTCCGCAGTGTATTCGAGAAATTACCTTTCAGGTCATGTGGCGCAAAAAGCCGCCATATGGACCTAGAAAAGGAAAATAATCGTGGCGCGTACAGGAACTGGGGACAAATCCCCTTAAGGGTAGAAACATCGTAGGTGTTGTATATTCCATGAATTGGGTACATCCTGACCGTCGGGGTGTTGTAGTCGATAAGATCCTGGTCTTGTAACCCTCTTGACGATGAACGGTCCCTCCCATCTTGAATTAAGCTTGTGCAAACCTGACTCATCCTGAACGCGATGAAGGATGAGGTCGCCTATGCTAAACGACCGTACCTTAATGTTGCGATCATGATATCGCCGGATCCCCTGTAGGTAACGGGCTGACTGAACGAGAGCAGAGCAGCGAGCCTCTTCAACAGAATCCAGCTCCAGCTGTCGTGCTTCGTCCGCCTCGCCTTCTTTATATATCTCGACCCTTGGGGATTTCCACATGATGTCCGCTGGGAGAATCGCCTCGGAGCCGTAAACCAGAAAGAACGGAGTCTGCCCTGTGGCTTTGGACAGCTGAGTCCTGAGCCCCCAGATAACGTGTGGCAACTCGTGTATCCACTTTCCGCCCTTTTTGGTATTGGCGTCATAAAGTCTTTTCTTGAGACCGTCAATGATCAAGCCGTTTGCCCGCTCGACTTGCCCATTTGCCCTTGGGTGTGCCACCGAAACGTACTTGACCTCGATGGATGAATTTTCACAGAATTCCTAGAATTGGTTGGCCATGAAATTTGAACCCAAATCAGTGATAATAGTGTTGGGGAAGCCAAAACGATGCAAGATATCAGAGATGAAGTCGACCACCCTGTCTGGAGTAAGCTTGGCGATCGGTTTGAACTCGATCCACTTGGTAAACTTGTCGATAGCCACAAGGACATGAGTAAACCCCCCTGGCACCGTTGCAAAGGGCCCAATCATGTCAAGGCTCCAGCATGCAAACGGCCAGGAAGGTGGTATGGTAATAAGGTTGTGAGCCAAAACATGTGATTGCTTGCCGAAGAACTGACAATTCTGACATCGTCGCACCAGGTCCTCAGCGTCAGACATGGCGGTGGGCCACCAGAAGCCAGCTCGATACGCTTTGCCGACTAGCGTGCGTGATGCTGCATGGTTACCGCATACTCCCTTGTGTATCTCTCGCAAAATGTCTTGGCCCTCCTCTATTGTGACGCACTTCATAAGCACGCCAGACCGTGCACCATGTCGATACAGCCTATCTGCGTCGATACAGCCTATCTGCGACTAAGACGAACCCCTTGCTCCGTCGCGTGACGCGGGCGGCAGCAGCGCTCTTGGGATCCATCCCTGCCGGTAATACGAGATCTCAGATGAAGCGATAAAGGGTCCTCTCCAATCCTCGCCAACCAGCATAACCTCCCATTCTGGCTGTACAGAGCCAGTGCCGGTGGAGACCTGTGGTGAAGGGCTGATGGACGGTTGCTTCAACTCTTGTATGAATACCCCTGCTGGGACTTGTGCTCGGGTTCAACCCAGTTTAGACAAGGCATCAGCGGTGACATTGTGCTCCCATAGCACATGATGAACTTCTAAGCTAGAGAATTTGTTCTCTAGTTTGCGGAAATCTTGTACATAGGCCTCCATGGTCTCCTTGTTGCAGTCCCACTCTTTGTTGACTTGCTGGACGACCAAAAGAGAATCACCGTAAACAAGTAGCCGCTTGATCCCTAGTGATATCGCCAAACGAAGCCCATGAAGCAAGGCTTCATACTCGGCTTCATTGTTGGATACCTCCCAGAGGATTTGGAGGACGTACTTGAGTTGTTCGCCTCTTGGGGATATGAACAACACGCCAGCGCCACCGCCGTCGAGCTTGAGAGAACCATCGAAATACATGGTCCAATGTTCTGGCTTGTCGACTGGAATTGGAACTTGATTTTCCCTCCACTCTGCCATAAAGTCGACTAGAGCTTGGGACTTGATCGCAGTGCGTGGCTTGAAGTCAATCGACAAAGCCCCTAGTTCCACTGCCCACTTCGAAATACGGCCCGTGGCGTCCTGATTGTGTAGGATATCCGCCAACGGGAAGTCTGTGATCACGGTGATCCGGTATTCTTCGAAGTAGTGGCGTAATTTCCGTGAAGTAATCAGTATGCCATAAAGAAGCTTCTGGACTGCCGGGTACCGCACCTTAGATTCTGAGAGTACTTCACTGATGAAGTAAACAGGCCTCTGCACACCAAACGCATGGCCTTCCTCGGAGCGCTCGACAACAATGGCACTGCTGATAACATGAGTAGTTGCCGCAATGTAAAGTAAAAGGGTCTCACCCAGCAATGGTGCTGTGAGGATCGGGGGCGACTGTAGATGCTGTTTGAGGTCCTGCAGGGCCCGCTCAGCTTCCTCTGTCCAGTGAAATTTATCTTGGCGCTTTAAGAGCTTGAAAAAAGGAAGTCCTCTCTCCCCGAGTCAGGAGATGAACCTGTTAAGAGCTGCCATGCACCCTGTAAGTTTTTGCACATCTTTGATTGTGGCAGGTGCCCCCATATTAGTGATGGCAGTGATCTTTTCCGGGTTGGCCTCGATGCCCCGGTTACTCACGATGAACCCGAGCAATTTACCCGAAGGAACGCCGAAAACGCACTTGGTCGGATTGAGCTTCCATCGGTATTTCCGTAGGCTGGCGAAAGTTTCCTCCAGATCCGCGATCAGGCCCTCGGGACTTCTGGTCTTCACGACCACGTCGTCCATGTAGGCTTCCACATTCCGGTGTAACTGATCGGTGAAGCACATCTGGATTGCGCGCTGATAGGTAGCGCCTGCGTTTTTCAACCCGAAGGACATCGTCTTGTAGGCATAAGTCCCAAACGGGGTGATGAACGCGGTCTTGATTTGGTCTTCCTCCTTGAGAGCAATCTGATGGTACCCTGAATAACAATCAAGGAAACATAGCAGTACGCAACCTGCGGTTGAGTCGACTACCTGATCGATGCGAGGGAGCCCAAAGTGATCCTTCGGACAATGCTTGTTGAGATCGGTATAATCGACACACATTCTCCATTCTTTATTCTTTTTCAATACAAGAATAGGGTTAGCTACCCACTCTGGGTGGATTACTTCTTTAATGAATCCAGCCACGAGGAGTTTAGCTATTTCCTGTTTGATAGCCTCCCGTTTATCAGGGGCAAAACGACGAAGTCGTTGCTTCTTTGGTACAGCTTGTGGATACACATTAAGACTATGCTCGATCAGCTCCTTGGGCACCCCTGGCATATCCGATGGTTTCCATGCGAATATGTCTCGGTTAGCCTGCAGGAAACTGACGAGCGCGAGTTCCTATTTGTCACCCAAGCCCGCGCCGATGATGGCTGTCTTGGATGAGCCGCCTTCTTGGAGCTGGATTGACTTGAGAGCCACATCGCCTGTCGACTTGACGCCTGATTGGCTCGCCTTCTTCGTCGGGATATCCAGCTCGGCTTGAGAAAGTTGCTGTGCGGCCGCGAGTACTTCTCCGGAAGCATCTGGCACGCGGGAAGTCGATGCATACTGGATGGCCTCTTGGTTGCAATCATAGGACTTCTTCAAGTCGCCTCAGAGCGTGAGCACGCCGCTGCATCCTGGCATCTTGAGAAGTAAGTAGACGTAATGCGGCACCGCCATGAACTTAGTGAGTGCCGGCCTCCCCAGTATAGCGTGGTAGGAAGATTCGAAGTTGGCCACCTCGAACTTGATGAACTCGGTTCGGTAATTCTCCCTCGTCCCGAAAGTGACTGGGAGAATGACTATTCCAAGCGGGTGCGCGGCATTGCCAGGGATAATACCGTAAAAAGGAGCCTTGCTCGGAGCAAGCATGTTGGTCAGGTCCAGACCCATCTTCTTCAGCGTACTGGTGAAGATAAGATTAAGTCCGCTCCCGCCATTGATGAGAACCCGAGTGAGCTTAACTTCTGCGACCACGAGATCCAGCACCAGTGGAAACTTCCCAGGCTCAGAAAAGCTGGTCCACTGGTCAGTACGGGAAAATGATATGGGGACCTCCTACCATCGGAGTGGTCGTGGTACCGCCGGCTCAATGGATAGAATTTCCCGTAGCAGCAACTTCTGTTCTCGCTTGGAACAGAAATCTTCATCACCACCAAAGATAACATTGATGGTCTTGAAGGCATCCTGGAACTTGGCTGTCTCAGATTTATCTTCTTTGTCCTCGTCTTCGGGCTCTTTGCCCGTCGACTTGTTCTTCTTGCCGTTTCCAGGGGAGCCAAAGGTGCGCTTGAGCTGAAAGTAGTCGATCGCTGCGTGTTTGGAGTTGACGCACCATGGGCACTTCTTCTGCAGGAGTTTTTTCAAACTGCTCCTGCGTGGTCGACTTCTTGCCCCACGGAGGACGTTCCACAGTCGTGACGAGATCGTCTGGCTTGCGTTTTTGGGAAGAACCCAAAAAGTCCCGCTGGCATTTGTCGGCCCGGTTGTCGTTGTTGCGCTTCTGGTTGAGGTCGGGGCGTCTTGGAAACCTCTCGTGCATCTTTTCTTCTTGTTCGGACCAGTCGTGGATCATGTCACGTAGTCCTGCAACCGTCTTCGGCCTGTTACGCCCAAAATTATGATATATACCTGGGTCCGTTAGGCCGTTGTGGAAGCAGTCGATGATGTCCTCCTCCGTGATGTTGGCGATGGTGGCCCGCACATCGAAGAAACGGCGGGTGTAGGACCGGAGGAGTTTGTTACGCTCCTGCTTGCACTGGGCGAGGTCGTGCCGGGTTCTTGCACGGGTTATCACCCCCTGGAAGTTGTCGATGAAAACCTTCTTGAGGCCCTCCAGGAGTCGATGGAGTCGTTGGGGAGGCTTTCCAGCCAGGTCAGCGGCGCAGGCTCCAAAGCCATCGGAAAGTAGACGACTTTGGTAGTGTCAGAGTGTGGCAGAACCAACCTGAATTATACCGGCTCAAGTACGTGAGTCCACTCCCGAGGGCTCCAACGTGCTTCAAACGGTATAATCCCTTGGCCTGTCGGGTAACATCCCGATAAACCACCGATACACAGGATCAAATAAGGTTACCTCACACGAAGGTGAGTCCAGAGATATAATCACCATCACATTTTACATCATAGAGAATTACATTACAAGAGTTTCCAAAAGAAGTACGAAGTTTCAAACTTAGAGAAATTATTACAAACTGTTAAAGTTGTGGTTTTTAGCAGCGGAAAACACACGTGACGATTCACAACACGTCGTTGAGATGGATGTCATGCTAAGCCCGGGCACGACATCACTCGATATCACCAGTGCTGGCCGGGGACGGATCCCATTCCACGGACCAATCTTCTGGAACAGCACAGGGCCAAGGCAAGGGAAGAGTAGGGTCTTTAAGACTTTACCTGAAAAACATAAAACTAGCAAGGCTGAGTATACTAATACTCAGCAAGGCCTACCCGTTTCATGGTATACTTAGCCATATAACTAGACTTATGAAGGCTTATAAGAGTTCTGGGTTCAGTTTCAGCTGAAAAGCAACAAAAGTAGATCCTTAATTTCAACTTTTAGCTATCAGGTTCTAGTTGATTATCCATTCTAGATAAGCACCTATATCTACTCAAGCAAGGTAGAGCTCTTTATATCAACCATCAGCATTACTCATCATATAATTGCTCTTGTTACTCTGTGTGATAAAGGGACCAAGCAGTCTCAACCATCGTGAGAAGCGGACGATTCTGAATCGAATTCAACCTTGCAAGGTACACCTAACTCACACGCTTGGAACATCCAACGATGATTCCGAAGCAACCGTTTGCCTTTCATTCCGACTCGTGGACAGGTCCACCACAAGCGACTGCAGGACCATACGCACTTCCAAAGTGCAGGACATACGTCTGTAGCGCGACTACAAAACCCGTATTCCTGGTTGCCCTTGCAACATGTATTCCCACACGTCGAACTAAGTAACCAGAAGAAGCAAGACGAGTGGTGGGAGGTATGTCCACTCCTCGGCTGATTGGCTACTAGGCTTACCGCTTACCCATAACTCACGGCATGTGGCTAGTACTTTCAAACGCTTAACCCCGATCGGCACACACCGCGACCTTAACCAATTTAACAACACAGACGGGGTATCATTCCTTTCCATGATACTGCACATAACCCCGTCCGTCATCCTTATAGTGATTACAGTAATGTAAACATTACAACTCCTATATCGCGCGAGTGACAGGAAATCACCCGACTTCTACCGGTCCTAGGATTCATGCATCTAGGGTTTCATTTCATCTCCTAGACTTAATGCAAGATATAATATGTAAATATAAGATTGCATAATGTAGTAATTTGAAATACTGGGTTATGCACCGGGGCTCGCCTTTACTTGTGGGGCTGAAGTCAGAGATATTAGTATTATTAGCTTCCGAACTTTGGTTCGGGGCTTCAGATAATCCCTTGGTGATGTTCATTTGGTCTTTAGAAACATCCTTTGCAGACTCCTGGGAGACCTCGTAGGTACTGTCTGCGGAAGTAGTCGTATCTATATGCAATGCAACATTACATTCAAATTGTGCACATAAAACTATCTTACTTCATAATAAAGTTGCAATCCAGCACTCATATAACACACTATTCACATCACAACCAAAAAGATCTGAAACTAAACTTAGATAGAGCTTTAGGTGGATAACTAATTAGAATCGGCTACTTGTTGGAGATTACAACAGAGCCGATTGGAACAACAGGTGTTTAGCTGATTGATGAGTGCATCGGGTTCCTAGATGATCGATGAAAGCATCGATCACTTCAGCAGAGGGGTGATTCCTAAAGCAGTTGTGTTTTAATTGAGATGTGCTTAACTGTTATTCTAGGAAACTAGGTGTGGTTGCATCGGCTCGATTACGTCAGCACGACAATTGACTGACGTATAGCCGAATGGAGTGTGATTGAGGGTATGTGACCGATAGATATATTGCCGATTTCCTAGCTGATAAATCGGCTGATAGAAGTGTGTGGATAAGGGTGGGAAAACTAAGGATTGATCGACCACATTTGACCGATATGGAAAACGACTAGAATCGGCTTGGATTGGTCGATAGCAAGAACTCTAAGATTGTGTGTATACCTTTGATACATCGACTATGTGCAGCCGATGTAGGACAAAACAAAGGAATTGTATCGGCAGTAGATAACTAGCAAGACTGTAGCCGATATTAGAAAGATATCAACCGTATCAGCTAACCAGCCGAGGGTAGAAGCATATCAAAAGAAATGCATCGGCTGACAGCTGTTACACAGAAACATCATAGACTCAAAGGAAACGGATGCTTAGCGATGGGGCTGATAGCCGACGCTGAAGCATAGCTGCAGAGATGTATTAGCTAAGCAGCAGATACACATGAACTAACAAGGATCCTTATACGAAAAGGACCTTAAGGAAACGATAATCAAGACAAGGACAATGTCTTGAGGGCAGGGATACGAGCACTCGGGTAATAGGATTAACTAACTGTCACACATCTCTATTTAAAACATACATCCTATGATTACTTTTCAGCTATATCACATGCATATAACACAAGGTACAAATAAAGCATTCATTCTCTAACATTTAACCTAGATCACAAATTAAAGACTTTCAACTCAAAATCACAACATAAACTTGTAGATTTTGACCTAAGGATTCAAACCAAACTGATTTTGTACTTTTATGAACTTCTTACGAAATTCTATGATATGTAGAAGTTCACTGATTTGAAAATAAAGAAAGCTCTGGAAATTTTACAAAGAACACCCTAGAACTTTCTAAATCAAAGCAATTAAGTCCCTGGTCGGGGAAAATAAAGGATAAAAAGATAACGATGGTGTTCCGGCGAAGAGAGTCGCCGGCGCTAGAAAGATTCAGTGGGTCATTGCAAACCTTGGGGTAGCCATAGTTGTGGAGAAGAACAGGTGGGAAGTGAATTCCCGCGGTGAACAGGATCAGCGATAAGAAGAGCTCGACGGTGACGAGATTCCATGGGTGATGAAGAAGCTTGCCAGGGGATTGTAGTGGGTGGAGAATAGCCGGAGGAATATTCCTCACGGTAACCTGTGGTGACGGTGGTTGGTTGGGTGATCAACAAGGGGTAAGAACTGTTGGATGTCGTGGACCCCTGGGACAAGACGATAGAGCCGGATTGGTTCGCTATACTGACTCCTCCGCGAACCTCAGGGTTTTCCTGCTCACGGGTTGAACTTCCTCTGCTCACGCACCTGCGATGCTAAAGCATGGCCGACCGAACACCTCTGCTCACACAAGAAGAAACTCTCCTTGACCTGACTGCTCCGGTGCGTGCACTGCTGGCATACTTGCGCAACCATTCGCAAGGCCGCTGCTTCCATTCTCCTTCCACACCATCGGCCTCCAACTTGCTTGCGCGTGGTCTGTTGCTTTGCATACGCACGCGCCTGCAGAAACGAGCCGAGTCGGCCACCGGTAGAACACTCTCGCTCGCATCCGCGGACATGCTAGTCCAAATCCGTTCGGACCTTTGCCTTCACTTCGCCGCTTTTCCTCTGGCTCGCCGCGCCATAACCGCCCCTCCGCCTCCGCAAGGATGAAGGGAGCTCGCCGTGCGTGGCTCCTCCGAGCTTGTCGCATCCGGTCGCCGCCCCGCACATCACCGCTCTGCACGTCGTCGCCCTGCATGGTTACTCTTCTTCCTCCTGTTGCCAGACCTGCACTCGCCTCGGCCTTGCCACGTCGCAGGTCCCTCCGCGGCCGTCCTTGCCAAGTTATCGCCGTGCGCGGCCTCGTTGCCCTCCGTGCGGATCTGCCCTGAGCCGCCACGCTGCAGTCGCTCGCTCCCGCGCACGCCCGAACCGCGTGCGTTCTTGGCCCGCATCATGTCTTGCTCACACCGCCCGTCTTCTACTCGCACGCTGCCGCACGCTGCCGCACGCTGCCACACCACGGCCGCAGCTCCACCTGCGCCTGCGCCGCGTGCCTGCACTACCAGCCGTTCGCGCGTCCATGCTTCCTGCACCACCACCAGCCGCGCCTGCCCGCGTTGCTGCTTAATCCGCGTGCCTGCACCGCTCCTCCTCCCGCGCTCGCTTGCCTGTGCGCCACCGCTGCAAGCTCCTGCACTTCCAGCCGTGCCGCCCTGCGCCAGCGCCTGCTCGTGTCCACGTGCCAGCGCCCGCGCACTCCCGTTCCAGCGCTGCGCCGCGCGTCTGCCTCAGCACCACGCCCACGCTCCACTCTGGCGCTGCGTCCCAGCTCCTGCACCGCCCGCGAGCCGCGCCCACGCGCCCGCGCCTGCACGCGCCCAAGCCGAGCCGCCCCGTACCGAGCCGCGGCCGCGCCGCGCGCTCCGCACGCTCGTCCGCGCGCTCCGCTCAGCCACCGCTCTGTGGCAGAACCGCTCAAATTATTCCGGCTCAAGTGCGCTATTGATCGCCGTACAACTGCAATCAGCTTAACGCACTTCAGACGGAACAATCCTTTGGTCTGTCGGGTCTCCGCCCGATTCAACCACGGTTCAGCAGGATCGAAGTAGGTTTACCTCGCGCGATGGCGAGTTCACATCACAGAATAGCTCATCAACTTTAATTTACAGCCACATATATATATATATATATATTATTACAACACGAGTTCAAGAGAAGTAAATTTATACAACCATGTTCAAACTGACAAGCGTAACAGCTTGTCTAAACTCACAGCGGAAGAAGAAGTTTTACGCGACTACACACGACGCGAAGGCGAACGCCAAGCTTAGCCCAGGGCTTGGTGTCACTCCGGAGGGTCTGTGCTGGCCGGGGACGGGTCCCACTCCACGGACCAGCCAAACGGAACGGACGTTGGCCACCCAAGGTTGTCCGTGGGGTTCTCGTAGGTTATACCTGAAACAAACATTGGCAAGGCTGAGTATTCTAATACTCAGCAAGGCTTACCCGGGTTGGGTATACTTAGCCCATAACTAGACTCATGAAGGCATTGCAAAGGCTCTGGGTTTATTTTCAGCTGATAAGTAACAAAGAGTATGAACTATTTTCAAGTTTTAGCTTTCATTTTCTAGTTGAGTATTTATTCTAGATTAGCACCTACACTAAGCAAGCAAGGTAGTGTTTATCATTCAACAAGATTATCTACCATTAGTTCCACTTCTTACTCAATGTGGCAGAAGGGATAAGCAGTCTCAAGCTTCGTGAGAGGCGGACGATTCGAATCGAATTTACCCTTGCAAGGTAAACCTAACACACACGCTTGGAATACCAACAGGGCGTTCCAAAGCAACCGTTTACCTTTCTTTCCGACTCGTGGACAGGCCACCACAAGCGACTTGCAGGACCGTACGCACACCCAATGTGTACAGGACATACGTCTGTAGCGCGACTACAAAACCCGTATTCCTGTCTGCCTTGCAGAACGTACTCCCACAGGTCGGTGCGTGAAAAGAACCAAATTAATCGAGTGGTGGGAGGTATGTCCACTTACCGGGCCGATTGGTTACTAGGCTTACCGCTTACCATATTTCGCGGCATGTGGCTAGTACTTTCAAAAACGTAGCCACCACTACCACACTTTTCGACCTTAAGGCTTTTATCAAAACAGACAGGGTAAACTTCCAGGTCATGATACAACACATGACCCTGTCCGTCATCCTTATAGTGGTTGCAGAAATGTAAACATGCAACTCCTATACCGCGCGAGTGACAGGAAATCACTCGACTTCTACCGGTCCTATTAGCGGAGCAACTATCCGATAAGGACTCGGGAGCATTACATTGGATTGCTAGGATTCATGCATCTAGGGTTTCACTTCAACTCCTAGACTTAATGCAAGATATAATATAAATAAGTATAGATTGCAGTGTAGATAAAATAATGGGATATGTCCGGGGCTTGCCTTCGGGAGTAGGGGTAGGGGCAGGAGAGTCAGAGATTTCCGAACTTGGGTTCGGAACTTCAGTTAGTCCTTCGACGACTTGCGCTGGATCTCCTGGAAAGCCTTGGTCTTGTCCTAAGACCAATTCGTAATCTCCGTCGTCGAGTGTCGTTGATTCTATATGAGATGCAACAAATCAAATAAGGTAAAATTTAAATTTAGAAATTCACATTCCAAATATTATAGCTTATCCAAATAACACATAAACTTGTATAAAGTGAAGAGGTTTTTAGATTTAAAATACTATTTATAAAGATATGGTAGAATTTACTAAACATTTAAATTAAATTTTACATGAACCAAAATTTGAACTAAAAGTTTTTAAATAAAAGTCTATAGAAATTTACTTATATATTAAACATTGTAGATATTACATTTATGAATGATAAAAGGTCCAATTAAAGAAGGTTATACATTAGGTCTATTTAAATTTTGAAAGTCCAAGTTAAAGATGTTAAGTTTAAATCGAATTTTGAGTTTGAAATTGCACAAGATTACTTAGGGTTTAAAGAACATTCATGCTAAACTTAAAGATAAACAATAGAGCATGAAATGACAAGGTCAAATGTGTATTACCCCTTAATCTTAGATGTTTAATAAAGGCAAAAGTATTTTGTTTCACACTAAACTCTATTAACGAAAATCATAGAGTTTGAAATCTATTTTCTAACAAAATTGGTTTCACTATTTTTAGATTTTTCTGTGAATTGTTATGAATTTTACAAGACAGAAAAGACCCTCACATGAAATAACAGATTCCCTTCACACATTAGCCCCTACTCTTTAGCAGAAAAACCCCCTGGAAGAAAAACCCTTCACGCAATTAGATCCAGACCATGGCCGGCAGTGGGGGAGGCACAAGTCCGGCCAAAATCCGGCCGGAGACGTCGCCGGCGATGAGGGGAAAAGAGAGGGGGAGCACGAGGAGAGCTAAAGCTACCTGTGGGTGGTCTCAGAGGGGGCCAAGGTGGTCGGAGGAGGGCTACCCGCGGTGGGCCGAGCCGGTGACCGGAGGCGCACGGCGGCGGGGAGGTTCCGGCGTGCGGGGAAGGGAAGGAACGGGCGGGGGAGGTGCAGTGGGGCACGAGGAAGCTACGGATGCAGTCAATTTGGGGAGGAGAAGAGTGGAAAGGCAAGTTCCACGGCGACCCGAGCTTCACGGCGGCGACAATGGAGAAGTGGCGGCTCTGTACGCGCGCGAGGTGCTCCGGGCGGCCTTTTTATAGACAAACGGGGTAACGGCGGCTCACTGGTGCCGTAGGGCAGAAGGGAGGGGAGGGGATAAGGCCTGCCGCGGGGTTTTGCGGCGGCGGCAGGAGGGGCGCCGGCGGTGGTGCGGCAGTGCCGCAGGCGCCGTGGCGCGCGGCCAGGATGCCAGCAAAGGGGAGGGGTAGAGCGGTGGCCAAGCAGCAGTCGACGCGTGGATGGGGGGAGGGCAGGGGAGATGGCCGGCGGTGAGCCAGGGCGGCTCATAACTCCGGCGACAGAGAAAACAGAGAAAGCAGAGCAGGGGGGGGGCAGAGCGCAGGGAGGAAGAAGAGGTGAACTGACTTAGGGACTGATCTGTGATTTCAGAGAAAGACAGGGGCCTTACTGTAAAGGACTTGTAACTTTTAAACCAATGCTCAAATGAAGATGGTCCAAAAATCAAAAGTGCATGGTTTTTCAAACCCTACAACTTCTCTTTAAGGTTCATCTACGTTTGAGCAATAGTTTTGGAAATAAAATAGACTTAGTAATAATTTCATGTTTTATGTAAATCCCTAAGTAAAATTACTTTTGCACATACATCCTATGGTAATTTCACATATATTTTTGCAATTTAACCACAGATACTACTTTTTGCAATATAACCCTTATGCTTTTAAATTTTTTTCCTCATCTCCATCCATTTTGCATAAAAGGACCTTTAACTAATATTAATTACTTAAACATCCTTTCTTTCATAGCATTGCATACATAAAGTATATTTTTGCCAAACTTTGAACATACAAGCATGCTTAAAATCTAAGGTATAACCTAACTAATTACCTGAGTGTCACAGCCTTCCCCCCTAAAAATAATCTCGTCCCGAGATTCTGAAGCAGGATGGGACAGGAAGATTAAGCTCGAAGATTGGTTTGGAAGAAATCGGGAAAGTTACTTTGGAGATAAGATTCGGTTTCCCATGTTGCCTCTTCCTCTGTGTGATGGTTCCATTGAATCTTGTACATTTTGGTGGTCTCTCTTCTGGTACTTCTCTCTTTAGTGTCAAGGACTCTGATGGGATGTTCTGTATAGGTCAGATCTGGTTCGATTTCGATAGCTTGGGAATCGATGATCTCGGTGGGGATTTTAACACACTTTCTGAGTTGGGATACATGAAAGATGTTATGGATGGCCGCTAATTGAGAAGGAAGTTGGAGACGATAAGCTACAGGTCCACAAATTTCAAGGATTTCAAAGGGTCCGATGTATCGAGGAGCAAGTTTCCCCTTTACACCGAATCTTTGAACACCTCGGATAGGAGATACTCGAAGATATACGAAGTCTCCAACGTAAAACTGTAATGGTCTTCTTCGTATATCCGCGTAGCTTTTCTGTCGAGATTGGGCAGTTTTTAGATTGTTCTGGATAAGCTTGACTTTATCCTCTGCTTCTACAACTAGATCAGGTCCAAAAATTTTACGCTCGCCGGTTTGTGACCAACTCAAAGGAGTCCGGCATCGGCGACCGTATAATGCTTCAAAGGGAGCCATTTTAATACTTGTCTGATAGCTATTGTTGTAAGAGAATTCTGCTAGTGACAAGTACTTATCCCAATTTTTGTCGAATTGGAGTACACAAGCTCTGAGCATATCTTCCAGAATTTGGTTTATTCGCTCAGTTTGCCCATCCGTTTGGGGATGATAGGCGGAGCTTCGAATTAATTTAGTCCCAAGAGCATTATGGAGCTGCTCCCAGAACCTAGCAACAAATTGTGCTCCACGATCTGAAATGATCGTTTTAGGTATTCCATGGAGTCGAATAATTTGATCTAGATAAATCTCGGCATACCTTTTGGCATTATATGTGGTATGCACGGGAAGGAAATGTGCAGTCTTGGTTAATCGATCAACGATTACCCAAATAGAGTCATGCCTCCGAGAAGTGTTGGGCAAACCAACAATAAAGTCCATGCTGATATCCTCCCACTTCCATGAAGGAATAGATAGAGGTTGAAGGGTACCGGCATTCTTCAAATGACTGGCTTTGACTCTTTGGCAGATATCACATTCTGATACATATTTGGCGATTTCTCGTCTCATACGAGTCCACCAAAAGTTCTGTTTCAGATCCTGATACATCTTCGTACTGCCAGGATGTATAGAGAATTTGGACAAGTGGGCCTCGTCCATTATTTGCCTGCGGAGCTTATGGTCCTTGGGTACAACAATACGTTCGTTGAACCATAAAACTCCTTCAGGATCTACTCGGAAACATTTGTACTTCCCTTCACCTTGGGTTATCTTTTGTTTAATGATTTTGACCCCTTCACTACGCTGTTGTGCTAGAACAATATTATCTCTGAGTGTGGCTTCAACCGAGATATGGTTTAAGTCACCTTGGGAAATGATCTCTAAGTTGAGCTTACTCATTTCCCAACAGAGAGTTTCGTCGAATGCTTCAATGGATAGGCAAGAACAATGCGCCTTGCGACTAAGGGCATCTGCAACGACATTGGCCTTGCCTGGATGATAGTGTACTTCTAAATCATAATCTTTGATTAGTTCTAGCCAGCGTCTTTGCCTCATATTCAAATCTGCCTGGGTAAAGATGTACTTGAGGCTTTTATGATCAGTATAGATGTGGCATTTCGTGCCCATCAAATGATGTCTCCAGATTTTTAGGGCATGAATTACGGCTGCAAGCTCAAGATCATGAGTAGGGTAGTTTTGTTCATGAACCCTAAGTGCTCGTGATGCATATGCAATTACTCGGTTGTCTTGCATAAGTACACAACCAAGTCCAATTCCTGATGCATCACAGTAGATGTCAAAAGGTTTTGAAACATCTGGTTGAGCTAAGACTGGAGCCGTTGTAAGATGTTGTCTGAGAAGATGAAACGCATCTTTGCATTTTTGATCCCAGGAGAATTTCACATTTTTCTTTAGTAGTTCGGTCATAGGTTTGGCTATTCTGGAGAAGTCAGGAATGAAGCGGCGATAATAGCCAGCTAGACCGAGAAAACTACGGATTTGATGGACGGAGGTTGGGGGTTTCCAATCCATCACTTCTTGTACTTTGCTGGGATCGACGGATATTCCGTCACTAGAAATGGTATGGCCTAGAAATTTGACTGTATCTAGCCAAAACTCACATTTAGAGAATTTGGCATATAGGTGGTGGTCTCTTAATCGTTGAAGGATGACATGGAGATGCTTAGCATGATCTTCTGGAGTTTTAGAGTAGATCAAGATGTCATCAATGAAGACCACGACAAATTTGTCGAGTTCTTGCATGAAAACAGAATTCATGAGATACATGAAATAGGCTGGGGCATTTGTGAGACCAAACGACATGACAAGATACTCGTATAGACCATACCGAGTGGAGAAGGCTGTTTTTGGAACATCGCTGGGTCGAATCTTAATTTGGTGGTAGCCGGAACGAAGATCTATTTTAGAGAACACCTTGGCTCCGGCTAATTGATCAAAGAGGATATCAATGCGGGGTAGAGGGTACTTATTTTTGATAGTCACCGCATTGAGAGGACGATAATCAACACACAGCCTTAAGCTATTATCTTTCTTTTTCACAAATAAGGCCGGACAACCCCATGGTGATGCACTTGGACGAATGAAACCTTTATCTAAGAGATCTTGGAGTTGAGTTTTTAATTCGGCCAACTCATTAGGAGGCATACGATAAGGTCTCTTAGAAATAGGGGCTGTACCAGGTTGAAGTTCTATAATGAACTCGATATCTCTGTCTGGAGGCATTCCAGGTAAGTCATCTGGAAAAACATCTGGATATTCACAGACGACTGGAATATCTTCTAGTTTGACTCCAGATACAGCATAGGTGCAAGAGTTTAAGGATTTTGGTTGTGGAAGATAAAGAATGGTAGGCTCATTTTCCGGGGAACCTATCTCCACGGTTCTTGAAGGAATATCTAGAGACACATGATGTTGGGTCATCCAATTCATACCCAAAAGAACATCCATCCCTTTTAGGTCTAGCACTAGCAGATCGGTTTTGATTAGATGACTACCTAGCTGAATGGGTACCATTCTACAGATTTGATTGGACAAAATCTTACCACCAGGAGTTATAATCCTATAGGCTTCATTTATATAACCAATTTCCATGCCCACTTTGGTCCCGCAATCCATACTAATAAAACTATGGGTGGCACCAGTATCAAAAAGAACAGTATCGGGGTAATGGTTGATAGAAAATGTACCCGTCATTATTGGTGCCCCTTCAGGAAGTTCGGAGAGTGTAGTAAGATTCACCCTCCCTTGTCGGACCTGCACCACTTGTCTCTTACCCTTGCCCTTGTAGTTTGGATTAGATGTTTGCCCTTGGAATGATTTCCTAGGTTGAGGGCAATCCTTAATGAAGTGGGACGGGCTTCCGCAATTGAAACAACGATTATTGTTGTTTCCTGGAGTAGCTGGCGGAAAGCTCGGCCGCAGACCTTGTTGGGGTTGTTGTCGAGTTTGGGGCAGGGGTGGTCGATTGAATTGTGCTTGCTGGGGGGGTCGGGCTATCCATCTGCCAGATATGTTGCCTCGAGGCGGAGCTCGAGGGGCGTTGCTCGGAATCAATCGATACCGCAGTGACTGTGAAGTTGCAGGCCCTGTAGGTACCTTCCATTTCTTTTCAGCTCTATGAGCGGCAATGCAGTCTTCTTGAGTTATGGCCATATTGACCAACTCATTGAAATTATTGGCCTTCACTAAATTCAGCCATTCTTTGAGCTTGGTGTTTAAGCCTCGACGGAAGCGATCACATTTGCGGGCATCTGTGTCCGCATGCGATCCCGCATACTGGCACAGGTGATTGAAAACCTGTGCATACTGTGTGACAGTACGGGTACCCTGGGTCAAGCTCAAAAATTCATTGAGCTTTCGCTCAATGAGTTCCGCTGGTATATGATGTGCTCGGAATGCAGTCCGAAACTCATCCCAAATGACCACGTGTTCGGCGGGTTGCATTGCATGAAACTGGTCCACCAAAGACGTGCATGGCCTCGGAGTTGCTGGGCTGCGAAGAGCACTTTGTTCTCCTCTGAACATGGAGCTGACAGTAAAGCGAACTTAGACTCGATAGTCCGCAACCAGGCATCTGCGTCCAGAGGCTCATCGGCCTTGTGGAATAAAGGAGGTTGGGTGCTGAGGAAGTCCTGATAGTTGGCCGACAGAGGTTCACCTCGGCCTCGAGGTTGCTGCTGGAAATGGCCCATCTGAGCTTGTACAAGTTGATTTAGAAGCTCGGTTTGCCGGACCATAACCTCGGCCAGGTTTGGAGGTGGCGGTGGTGGTTGCTGGGAACTACCAGGTTGTCCTGCCCGGAATCCTTCCGGGGTTCCACGAGTAGCTCCAACCATCTGAAATCAAGGAGACATCCATTGTTAACCATAATCTTGCTCCAGTTTCAGATAAGATACAATTTATCCAGCTGAAATATAATGCATATGCTCCATTCAATCTACTCACAACAGGTACACAAGTGTTGAACAAGATAACCCAAACTCAGGATTTAGATTACTATAAAGATACTACTATCTTACATCAGCATACTCAAAATGTTACAAACTTTTACCTAAAAGTACATGCCACATATACAACAAGTGGCTTTATAACTAGATGTTCTACACACTACTTATGTTACATCTTATACATTTATTACATCTAAACCATCACCCTGTCAACCAAAACTAAAAGTCATCAAAGTTGCCCACTGATGACTGGCTTCCAGAAGAGGAATGATGGGGACTGACGACAGGATCCCCATGCTCAGAATCAAGTTCGGAGACCCCTTCAATCTCCTCGGGATCTTCCTCTTCAGCTTCAGGTGCTGCAGGTGCAACGGGAGGAATCGGGGGCTGCTGCAATTCTTCAATCTGAGCTTGAGCATCATCCACTGCAAGGATCAGATCTTGAACTTGTGCCTGTAGAAATTCAATAACAGTATCCCGCTGAGTGATTATGTGATCACTCTCGTTGATCTGATCTTCACGATGATGGATGGTCTCGTTTTGAGTAGCGATTATTCCATTCTTCTCAATTACCACTGCTTGAAGTTGGTCTGCCTGGGTGAAGTATCTGGCAGCGTCCCCGTGGAAACTTCGCGCAGCAGTAATCAGATGGCCTATCTCACGGCGTAGCAGCATGTGATAGTGGTATTGCACGCCCGTATAACGCCTCATTCCTTGCACTACTTCTTCTGGTGGACCTTCCAGCCTATGACTTTCAGGGATTATCTGAGGTCTCGCTCCGCTTCACCAGGATCTGTTGTGGCAAACAAACCTATAGGTTGTCCTACAACTTCCTCGGGATGTTGACTGCAAAAAGCATAAATGGCTTCTAGGGCCGCTGCTTCAATGGCGTCCATAATTCTGTAGCCCGTCGTACTGATCTCAATAGGCTGCCATTGTGAACGGAAAGGATGCTGAGGTATACTCATCCTGACATAGGCCCTATGGATTCCGTCTTCCACATGTTCAACAGCGTCGTACTGAGGGGGTTTGTATAATGGAAAGCCTGCAAAGATTCCCATAGCAAGCGGGGGAAACCCTCCCAGTGAAGGGCATTAGTGTGGAGATGCCCTTCCGGATCCCAGAAAACATTGGAAGGTGCTGCCATCTGCGACCAGGATGCAAATGGTAAAACTTGTTATCTTGTTAGGAGAGTAGAAGATAAACAGATCAAGATAACCAATTCTGTTAACAGCAAAGGCTGGAAATCAGATGGAAACTAGGATCCCATATAAGATACCCATCTTAAAGCTATCCTTAACTCTTCATTATCCCATTCCAAAAACAAACAACATGTCCATCATATATGAAATTCTTTACTGACAAAAGATGCATGCACGCGCTACTCGCCCTCACAACCAGAACAACTGCCGAATATTTTCGGACTTACGTGGTTAATTTCGGTGGCATAACCATACGTCTCTCACTATATATATAACTAGTCGGTAAACCCTACGCATCCTAATAACGTAAACGTGGTTAGTGTACCTGCAGAAGAATACACAGATATATATATCTCATGAACCTTCCATGGCAGCACGACATGAAAGCGTCCCCAAACATTACTGCTCACTATAGAAACAGCATCTGTACAATTACCGCCGTACAGACAACGTTAACATACGTTATCGAAACAACGTATTCACGGGGGGTACCGCAAAATGCGGGGTATGAACAGCGATCGCCATACCCTGCGCCGAACCATATACTCCCAATATAATCAACCTAAGTTGGTATATTGGCAGCATCTCAAGTAGGCCACTGCTTGAGAAACAGCGTTCGGTTCGCATCACCGACGGGAAGGCCAAGCTCCCTCAGTTGGCTGAGGATCCTTACCTTCTTACCTCCGTACGTAGATGTCGTTACAGGAGTAAGGTTGGGTTGTGCAGGAATTAAGTTTTGACAGAAAGTAGTGCTGCAAGTCAGATCTATCTATACATATATAGATACCATTAGCCACCTGATACTTTCCATATAAACCCTTAGGGCTTTACGTTCTAATCACCAACCTTAACGGATCCAACGTACTTTGTGATTTCATTTGTTGGCAAACTTTATCCAGAAAACACCTTTTAAGAGCTATTCTAGACGTAAAGATAAACCTACAGCTCTGATACCAGCTGTGGCAGAACCGCTCGAATTATTCCGGCTCAAGTGCGCTATTGATCGCCGTACAACTGCAATCAGCTTAACGCACTTCAGACGGAACAATCCTTTGGTCTGTCGGGTCTCCGCCCGATTCAACCACGGTTCAGCAGGATCGAAGTAGGTTTACCTCGCGCGATGGCGAGTTCACATCACAGAATAGCTCATCAACTTTAATTTACAGCCACATATATAATATATTATTACAACACGAGTTCAAGAGAAGTAAATTTATACAACCATGTTCAAACTGACAAGCGTAACAGCTTGTCTAAACTCACAGCGGAAGAAAAAGTTTTTACGCGACTACACACGACGTGAAGGCGAACGCCAAGCTTAGCCCAGGGCTTGGTGTCACTCCGGAGGGTCTGTGCTGGCCGGGGACGGGTCCCCACTCCACGGACCAGCCAAACGGAACGGACGTTGGCCACCCAAGGTTGTCCGTGGGGTTCTCGTAGGTTATACCTGAAACAAACATTGGCAAGGCTGAGTATTCTAATACTCAGCAAGGCTTACCCGGGTTGGGTATACTTAGCCCATAACTAGACTCATGAAGGCATTGCAAAGGCTCTGGGTTTATTTCAGCTGATAAGTAACAAAGAGTATGAACTATTTTCAAGTTTTAGCTTTCATTTTCTAGTTGAGTATTTATTCTAGATTAGCACTACACTAAGCAAGCAAGGTAGTGTTTATCATTCAACAAGATTATCTACCATTAGTTCCACTTCTTACTCCAATGTGGCAAAGGGATAAGCAGTCTCAAGCTTCGTGAGAGGCGGACGATTCGAATCGAATTTACCCTTGCAAGGTAAACCTAACACACACGCTTGGAATACCAACAGGGCGTTCCAAAGCAACCGTTTACCTTTCTTTCCGACCGTGGACAGGCCACCACAAGCGACTTGCAGGACCGTACGCACACCCAATGTGTACAGGACATACGTCTGTAGCGCGACTACAAACCCGTATTCCCTGTCTGCCTTGCAGAACGTACTCCCACAGGTCGGTGCGTGAAAAGAACCAAATTAATCGAGTGGTGGGAGGTATGTCCACTTACCGGGCCGATTGGTTACTAGGCTTACCGCTTACCATATTTCGCGGCAATGTGGCTAGTACTTTCAAAAACGTAAGCCCACCACTACCACACTTTCGACCTTAAGGCTTTTATCAAAACAGACAGGGTAAACTTCCAGGTCATGATACAACACATGACCCTGTCCGTCATCCTTATAGTGGTTGCAGAATGTAAACATGCAACTCCTATACCCGCGCGAGTGACAGGAAATCACTCGACTTCTACCGGTCTATTAGCGGAGCAACTATCCGATAAGGACTCGGGAGCATTACATTGGATTGCTAGGATTCATGCATCTAGGGTTTCACTTCAACTCCTAGACTTAATGCAAGATATAATATAAATAAGTATAGATTGCAGTGTAGATAAAATAATGGGATATGTCCGGGGCTTGCCTTCGGGAGTAGGGGTAGGGGCAGGAGAGTCAGAGATTTCCGAACTCGGGTTCGGAACTTCAGTTAGTCCTTCGACGACTTGCGCTGGATCTCCTGGAAAGCCTTGGTCTTGTCCTAAGACCAATTCGTAATCTCCGTCGTCGAGTGTCGTTGATTCTATATGAGATGCAACAAATCAAATAAGGTGAAATTTAAATTTAGAAATTCACATTCCAAATATTATAGCTTATCCAAATAACACATAAACTTGTATAAAGTGAAGAGGTTTTTAGATTTAAAATACTATTTATAAAGATATGGTAGAATTTACTAAACATTTAAATTAAATTTTACATGAACCAAAATTTGAACTAAAAGTTTTTAAATAAAAGTCTATAGAAATTTACTTATATATTAAACATTGTAGATATTACATTTATGAATGATAAAAGGTCCAATTAAAGAAGGGTTATACATTAGGTCTATTTAAATTTTGAAAGTCCAAGTTAAAGATGTTAAGTTTAAATCGAATTTTGAGTTTGAAATTGCACAAAGATTACTTAGGGTTTAAAGAACATTCATGCTAAACTTAAAGATAACAATAGAGCATGAAATGACAAGGTCAAATGTGTATTACCCTTAATCTTAGATGTTTAATAAAGGCAAAAGTATTTTGTTTCACACTAAACTCTATTAACGAAAATCATAGAGTTTGAAATCTATTTTCTAACAAAATTGGTTTCACTATTTTTAGATTTTTCTGTGAATTGTTATGAATTTTACAAGACAGAAAAGACCCTCACATGAAATAACAGATTCCCTTTACACATTAGCCCCTACTCTTTAGCAGAAAACCCCCTGGAAGAAAAACCCTTCACGCAATTAGATCCAGACCATGGCCGGCGGGTGGGAGGCACAAGTCCGGCCAAAATCCGGCCGGAGACGTCGCCGGCGATGAGGGGAAAAGAGAGGGGGAGCACGAGGAGAGCTAAAGCTACCTGTGGGTGGTCTCGGAGGGGGCCAAGGTGGTCGGAGGAGGGCTACCGCGGTGGGCCGAGCCGGTGACCGGAGGCGCACGGCGGCGGGGGGAGGTTCCGGCGTGCGGGGAAGGGGAAGGAACGGGCGGGGGGAAGGTGCAGTGGGGCACG